>NW_021318575.1:996506-1043214 GCF_001605985.2 Dendrobium catenatum | reverse complement strand
CATCATAACATTGAACTCCATGCCATAATTCACATAACTCTTGAATCAAAGGTTGAAGGTAAATATCAATAGCATTTCCTGGACTTTTCTCCCCAGGTATTATAGTTGATAGGATAAAAGTTTCATGTTTCATTCCAACCCAGGGTGGCATATTATATGGAACTAGAAGCACAGGCCAAATACTATATGTACTATTCATAATCTTGAAAGGATTAAACCCATCACTAGCCACCAAGGCGAACATTACGTGGATCCAAAGCAAAATCAAGATATTGAGAGTCAAAAGCTTTCCACGCTTCTCCATCAGCTGGATGTCGTAACAATCCATCTACATTTCTGTGTTTAGAATGCCAAATCATCTCCTCAGCAGATTTCTTTGTTTTAAAAAATCTTTGAAGTCTAGGAATTAAAGAAAAATATCTGACAATTTTGGCTGATTTCATACGAGTTCTTTTTCCTTCAGAAGTATTCTTCATCATAGTTGACCATCTTGATGCTCCACATATGTGACATATATTCTGATCAGATCGATCTTTCCAAAATAGCATACAATCATTAGGACATCCATCTATCTTCGTATATCCAAGATCAAATGCTTTCATTATATTCTTCACTTCGTATGTACTTTTAGAAGCGGTTCTGAAACCGCTCCTAACAAGTGGTACGAAAAATCTAACTTTCTATTAGTGATTAAACATCAACATTTTTTTAAATTAAAATATTTATTTTTAATATAATTTTAATTAATATTTAATAGTTAATATGGATATATACACGACATAATCACAATGATACAGAATATGACATATCATAACCATTTACTATCATATGTTTTCTTCTTCATTTTCCTTTTGCACTATATCATCATTCTTTAAATGTTTTCTATGGTGCATGACACGTGATAATCAATGAAAAACTTTGCACTACTAATTAAATGTAAAAGAAATAATCATACTACAAATTAGGAGAGTCAATTCGGGTCAACGGGTAGGGTTCGTTGAACCCGACTTGACTCAGCCTTAAATAGGTCGACACTAACCTGACCCAGTTTTGAAAATGAGTCAGGATTTTCAACACGGACCCGACTCATTCTGACCCACGAGAAAGAGATGACGGTAGTCTTCGGCTCTCAGGCAGGCCGATAGCGGCATCTCATAAGAGACAGCGGCAACAACAACAGCAGCTCGCGAGCAAGACGACAGCGGCAACGGCAAATCACGGGCGGGATGACAACGACACTCTTCGGCTGTTCGGTCTTCTCTCATTCGCTGGCTTCAACGACGACATCAACGCGGGCAGAAGCCGCGGGACGGAGGCATGCCGACAGGCCTACAACGGTTGCGACCCTAAGCGACGGCTATAACGCGACCCAAAGCCACAACTACAACTGGATCGAGTGATGAGACAAGTACTCACGTGGAGCGAAATTGAGCGGTAGCTACGATACAACAAACGGGTCAATTCGGGTCGACCTGCGAGTTTCCAAGTCAACGAGAACCCAACTCATTTGAAATCCGAACACGGACCCGACCTGTTTCACAAACAGGTTGACCCAAACCCGAATTTTTTCAAGCAGAGTCTGGATAGGGTTTTGTGTAATGTCAATTTTTGACACACATAGTACAAATTTATTTATTAATATGACGACTTTTACTGTAATAGCTCAAACTTTTAACTATCGAGGTATTGTCCGCTTTGTTTAAAGGGTCTCACGGTTTTGTCATATTAGTGTACCTTCTCAGGAGATCACCTATCCCAAAATTTCTCTAGGATGAACACGCTAAACTGTAGACTTTCTTAAAAAGAATTTTCACATTGACCCTCCACCAAAAGAAAAAAAAAACACGTGTACATGTAAATCTCAAAATAAGGCCTAAACAAATGTATCAAAAAATGAATATTACTAACAATCTTTCAATCATTATTTGACACACATTAATACTTTTTAAATATGAAACAGATTCGGGTGAAGTCGTCGCTGGACCCCAATTCTATCAGACAATCCAAAGAGAGAGAATGATAAATCAACCATAAACAAACAAGTTCTATAGTGGGAAACCACATAACAAGTTATCTCCCACATCTTTGACACCATGACTGTTGGGTGGGTCCAATTTAACAACTTAAATCAACATTAGAAGACTTTTAGCTGTTGAATAATGCCTATGTGGGGAATACTTAGAAATTTTTTGTAAGTCAAATCATTTGATACATGTGCTTTAAACCTTTAATTTTTCACACGTGCATATTATAGTTTTTATGAAAAATTTAATTTAAAATATACTGATTAATTATATATTAAACTCAGTTTAAAATAAAATTAATGAGTAAAAATTGATCCTTATTAAATTTGAATTAGTTGACTTTAATTTTTATTATGATTTCACCCTTTATATATTCTTTTTTTTTTGTTAGATAATAATTTATGTTATTTTAAATTGATCCTAAAAATTTTGAATTAAACAATTAAACTGAATCTTAAAATTGAAAAAAATTAAGAAAATAATTAAAATTTAAAAACTGTTATGAAAATTTATAAATAAATAAAATAAAATTCACTAGTACGAAACTATTACTGAATTAGTCAAAAAGTCACAAGCAAAATCAACTTTTACAGAAATGCCCGGACGACAACGCCACAGGCGCCGTTGTTGCTCCCAATAAATAATATTTTTGCAAATAAAACCAGTTTTTGTCGCAAATAAAAACGAAATTTCCGTCCTTTGCCAATCTCCCCGCTTCTTTTTGCAGTCGGCTACTTTGACCAGGCCTCGGCCCAATAAACAGAGCCCACCCTCACCGCCCAATGTAGGGCCCATAGCAACACCTTACAAATTCACACGTGTGAGGAGACCGTCATCTCTTCCAAACCAACAATCTTCCCCAGCCACGTGTGAAATCCGTTAATATATATAATTTTGCCAATTACATTAAGATAAAATTACAAATGTGGTAATAAAATGGTAGATAAAAAATATAATAGAAAAAAGGCAAACGATTGCTCTAGACAAAACGAGCAAGAAAAGGAAGAGAGGCAGGCTACAATAACTAAACAAAAATTTTGATATCGGGCTTTCAATCTCTCTTAAATTCTAACACTAACCACCTTGCTGGCCGGAAAACAAAGCTTCTCTTTTGTAGGTAGGTTTCAATTTCTTAGATATATTATATGGAATACTATTGCTTATTGGATCCGTGATTCTATCTTATTACCAGATTTTACAACCAAGATGTTCATCTTTTCACCAGGTTCAGACTAAAATATTGTAGCTCATGAAAATCCCTGCCTTCTTAGTCGTCTAAATTATGGAAAAGCATTCATTTCAATGTTGTCAAAGCTAAGTAAAATTTTATTTTTAAGATTGCTCCCAACTTTAGCATGTTTCTATAGTGGGATCATAGGCTCAATGGATTATGCCTTGCTAAAAAAAATATTAAATTTGCTTTAAAAGTAGTGCCTTAGGATATGTATTACACTACTTCAAAGCAAAATGGCACCACTTGATAAAATTTATTTTTTAAAAAAATATAATATTATGGTTTCAAATATTAGTGGTTTCAAATATTAAACTAAAAATTTTTCAAATAAAAAAATTATTTTTGACTCAAAATTTTCAATATATTAAAAAAAAACAATATTGTTTATTTATTGAATGCAAGAGAAAAAAAAAAATACTTAACCCTAAACCCTAAAAATATATAATTAAAAAACTAACCTATTTTAGAAAGATCAATACTTATCCATTATGCTTTGTTTGGAACTGCTTTAATGATAATAAAAATAATTAGAAAAACAGCTTTTTGCCTTTTTTTATTTTAATTTTTGCCATAAAAAAGCTTTTTTAAGAAAAGCTTTTTTAAATTGTGTCTAAGGATCTATTTGGGATGGCTTCATTTGCATCTTTTTATAAAGATAGTTATAAAATTATTGTGAAAGATAAAATACTATTTTGAAGAAAACAACCTTTTTGAAAGACAAAATTATTGTGAAAAAATCAACTTTTTTAAGACAATAAAAGCAATGGCCAAAACTAGAAGTGTTAAAATGAATTTTTGGGTCAAGTTCAGATCCAACACGAAATGTCCCGCCATCATCTGACCCAAATTGAGCCTGACCCGTGTCAACCCAACACAACCTCCAACCCGTTCTTTTTTTTTTTTTTGGTTAATTCCAATATTCCATTTCACATGCATCTTCAGCCAAATCATCACTAGACTACTCGATTTCCCGCCTTTTCTTTCCTTTTATGCGCTTCTTCATCCAAATCCCATAAATCTACTTCTGCTCACTCGGCCCCCTACTTTCCAACCTTTTCGCTTTCGCATGCAGCGCACTGAGCCACTGACCGCAAAGTTTGAAGTGTAGTACGTATCAGCACGACAAATGAATTTACAAAACGAAACCATGCATTTCCCGCCTCCCATCATCTTCTCATCTCCCATTTCGAATTTCACATGCTTCTTCGGCCTAATCGATAAATCCATCGGATCTGAATCAAAATCAAGTAAATTTCAAGTTGGTAGGTTTACTTGAACTCAACCTGTTTTTTAAACATGTCAAAATTTTAGACCCAAATCCAACCTAATTATTAAAAGGGTCAACCCAAACATCATATTTTCGAGCCAGGTTGACTAGTTGGGTCAATTTTTTATGCTCATAGTCAAAACCAAGTCTCAGAAATAAGCTTTTAAAAGAAAACCTAAAATTAATTAACAAGATTGCTTTTGCAAAATGTAATATTTTATTTGATCTACAGTCTTAATCTTCCAAAAATTTATAGCTAATTTCACTATTTATTGATTTAAAATATATTTAGAGCACTTCCTTATTTTTTATTTAATATAAGCATAAAATTAACACTAAAAAAACTTTTTTTTACATTTCCAAGTTAATGAACATAATAAAATTATCAATTTGTATTCTCAATAATTTATTAGTTCTCTTAAAAACTTAAATGATGATTTTATAAATAAACATCTTTGATAATATACAAATAAATTTCCTACTTAAAAAAAATGAAATTATAATATTAATGATATTTTAGGGTGTAACATTTTAAATCTATAAATAAATAATTTTTTTTTTTGTGACAAGGAATCGCTGCCATGCCTGGATTGGCCTCGCCAAGTTCGCTAGGGCGTAACATTTTAAATCTATAAATAATTAAATATTATTATTTTTTTGTGACGAGGAATTACTGCCACGCCTAGATTGGCCTCACCGAGTTCGCTAGGCGGTCCATAAACCCCAGCTGACATATCGGACCACCGACGCCACTATATTCATAGCCAGTGCTTTAGGGCCCCCACTTAAGGGGCGAATTATTGCGTTCGGTCACCGGATGCCAGGACATCCAATCCAGTAACGCCACGTCACCCAAATACACTAGATCCCGATGTATTTTGGTGATGTGACGACACTGGATTTATGTCCGGATGAATCCAGACACCGGACGCAATAATTTGCCCACTTAAGAGGGCCTGCCGCTCCCGGGACAACAACCAAACAGAAAGAATTTAATAAATTTAATATTTTTAATGCTATATTGTACAATTTCAAGCAAACAAATAATTTTAAAAGTGGATTACTGCTTTAAATAGCACTGCAAATAAAAACAGAAATAATTTAAAAATAAAAAAAATAATATTTAAACAAATAAAACTGACACGAATTGACGAATTTCTCTTCTCCGCAAAGTAAAATCGGCCAATAAAATCGGCGTCCGGAGCACAAAATCGCTGCTTTCCATTTAGAGGAGTGAATCGAGCGGAAACAGATCACTAATACCCGCAAATAAATCCTCGCCTTCTCCACAAATTTCGGTTCCGATTCTCTCGCCGGCGTCAATCGATCGGTCGCCGGCGGCGACTTTTTCGAATATTGCCGGCTCGTATGTGTCAGGCATTTTATCAAACACCAGGAAGTCATCAGTTAGGTCCGACGGCGGGTCCCCCCAGCCGTAAATACCCGTATCTGAAAACTCATTATATTGGAGCATTTCATCGAACACGTTGAAGTCGATCTTAAGCTCCGGTGACAATCCATTCCCGACGGACGAGGAAACCTTCTCCGTAGAACCCTTGACGGCATCAGAAGAGAATCCATGGAGAACGGTGGTGGGGGACGAGGTTGAAACATTACGGGAGTCCTCGCTGGATTCATACCCATGCGAAACTGTAAAGTTCGGCGACGCCGAGGCAGCGGTCAGAGAAGCGCGGTTTGGAAAGTTGGTAGCGGCGTGAGGGCCGCGTAATTGAATTGCAGCATTATCGTAGACCATGGCTGCTTCAATGGCAGTGCTGTAAGTGCCGAGCCATATCCGGACACGGCGCGCTGGATCACGTATCTCCGCCGAGAATTTCCCCCACGGCCTTCGCCGTACGCCGCGGTATCTCGGAATCTCGTCTGGCGACTGGAACATCTCCGGCGAATTCTTTTTCTTTTTCTTCTTTCCAATCGTCTTTGAAAGCGGCCGTTCTTCAAATCTGATTTCTTCTATGTACCGTTTTATGAGCCGGCGGTTGAAGCAGGCTTCGTCGTCGGAAGAATCCGTGGCATCGGGGTCGTCACAGAATATACGGAGCGTGCGGGGGAATGCGGCAGAGGATCTCGCCGAACCTCCGACGGATTTTTTTCCAATGAATTTTGAAGATACTCTGACTCGATCAGTGTGCTTGATTGCATGTACGTCGTTTCTTTCCATTTCTCGCTATGTTCCTGAAACTAATGTGGTTTCCTCATCTCTGCAAAAGAAAATTTGGTTTTTTATGAGCAAAACTGTAAGATTTGACCAGAGAAGATGGTGGAGGAGATAGAAAACATATAAACGCAAAAATGGAAAGCGAAATAGACACCTGGAAATAGAAGAGAATCCGCGCAGACTTCAGTTTCTTTGAAATCTCTGCCCCCACTTCTCCTCGGTCGCAAACAAGACCAGAACAAGAGGGATTCAGATGAAGCAGAAGGTAAGCAAGAGATGGAGCGGCGGAAGGGGAAAGAGAGAGATAGAAAGAAGGCAAGAGAGAGAGAGAGAGAGTTGCAGGAGACTGTAGAGACAGCAAACTTGCTTTTTTAAAGGATTCCGAAACCGCCGAAAAATCAGAAAAAATTCTTTCCTCCGCGAGAATTTATTTCCTTCCAAATTTATTTTTCGTCTTCTGATATTCCGAAAATACTCTTTCCTTTCTCTGCGCGATTAATAATAAATAAATAAATAAGGAGTCTCCTCGAGCACGAAGAAGACGACGAAAGGAAGTTAGGACGGCGAAAGATCTTGGGTGGGGCCAACTGGATTGACCGGGTATTCCTGTGGCCACTGGCTGGAGCCGGTAACCCGCTACACGCATCTCGAGCCGCCGCATCTGGATGGGGACGACTCTTCTATTGACAGTTGGATTTCAATGGTCCCACCATGGTAACTAATGAACGGTTTGCAGCTGGCGCCAACTCGGATGCCACGTCATCAGAGGCGCAGGGATCACGTGACCTTGCGTTTTAATTTGGTTTCGCCTAAATTTTGTTGGTTAATATTAATTTAGAGCTATTTTGAATTTTAAGACAAAAAAAAAACATTATATATACGACCTTCAAAATTTATCTATTTACAAAATTAATACAAATATATATTTTTTTAATTTATCAAATATTTATATTTACATGTGCTGAATAAAATTATTGAGAATTAATACAAAATTAAACTTTATTGCAAACTTTAATATTTAGAAGAGAATTTTGAATCTACAATGATGCTAATTTTATATATTAGACATATAATTATCTCATAGAAAAATACTAATAATTTGGTCAAAATATTAAGTCAAATTATATAATTTTGAGATTTATAAAAAAATTTAACAATGACCTTTTTAAACTTTTTTTTTATGGGAATATTTAATAACTAATTTGTCAATTGCCAAAATTATTTCCTATTAAATATGGAAATTTTATAAAATTTTAATGCATCAAAGAATTAAGAGATAGATGATTGAATACTATATGTAGACTTTGAAGTTTCCAACAATAAGTATAATGAACTAATCTAATGTAGGAGCTTTATTTTTACCTCATCATAAGCCTTATTATTATGTGTGGGAAATGTACAAACATTCTAATAAAGTTGTCTTCTTTATGGTGAGGATAATGGCATTCAAAGGGTGCTATATAAGAGGTTTGTGCTTTATATGTTAAGCCTTGTAGTTGGTTTTTTATGGCACATTATTACTTTCTTAAAAGGTGCTGCTCATAATGTTTCGTAAAATTTAGGGTCTGTTTGAGATGGTAATACCGTTTTATAAAGTTGATTGTGAAGTTGTTGTTAGAAAAGTAATTTAATTATTATGTTTATAAAAGATGATTTTTTTGTTATAGAATTTATGGAAATTATAAAAGAGCAACAACCAAATGAAATTTTAATTGATGTGTGAAATACAAAACTACAAGAAACTCATTTCAAATAAAGTCTTAGGGGTTGTTTGGTAGCAGGATTTATAGGTCGGATTTGAGGTGGATTTGAGCGAAATTGAGCTAAAATGCCTAAAATGCAAAACCAAATCTCAAGACAAATGAAAGCCACTGTAGACCAAAAATTCCGGCATTTTGTGCTAAATCCCTAATTTTCGGAATTCTATTTTTTGTCAGATTTACGAAATCCATTGGCTCCACAGGAAAAGTGCTCTTATTTTTTTTAAAGAGTCTGCTCCTTAAATTCACTCTACTGCCAAACAATTACACGAAAATTAATATAATTTATCATGAATGCTACCAAACAGTTTTCAGGACTTTGGTTCCTCAGGATTTCCTAAATCTGGAATTTAGAGGATTTACGAAATCCCACTAAAATCAAATCCTGCGTGCTACCAAACAACCCCTTAAGGCTTCATTTGAGATAATTTTCTTACTACTTTTTAAACCAACTTTTTAATATAAAATTCCTAATTTGAAAAATTTTTATACTAAAAAATTGTTTTAAAAATATATTAAAAAAAACTATTCCAACCGAAATCTAAGTTTCTTATTGATACTTATTTTATAGTCCTGCTTATTTTTATTAAATTTATAATTTTTTAAAATATTAATATATTTCTTATTGAATAATTTATTTTAAACCTCCAACCGATTGTACTTCATGAAGTAATATCATCATCAATTACACTGCAAAAAACAATTTGTTCATAAATTTCATGTCATGTGACAGTGATGTCATAAGATTTCTTCCAGATTACACATTAAATACATAGCTCATGACAACAGTACCTATTCAATCTCAACTTCATTGGCAAGCAAATCTGACAAATATTCTGCACATGGAGTTCTATATATCTATATATAATCATAAACACAACTCTCCTTGGCCTATTGGTTGAGAGCTAAGGCTTCAATCTAAGAGGTCTAAGGTTCGAGTCTGTGTATGCGTCGTGTGTGTGAGTTTGCCTTAAATGGCCTAAATGTCCCAAAAAAAAAAATATAATCATAAAATTAAATTAAAAATCAATATTGTGTGCATTTTGAAATTCAAATTTATAGCTACTTTAAAAAATTAAAATTTTAATTGCCATAATACAAATTTCATATATATAAAGCAGAAACAAGTAATAAGAACGACGGTGGCAATAGTGGCGACATTGATGATTATGGTAACGAACAATGGAAGTGATAGTTGTGGGAGGGGGGGGAATAGGTGAAGGTAGCAGGTGATGGTGACGAGAGAAAGGAGTGGAAATGGCGTCGACAATAGTTGCAGTTGAAGTTGATGACAGGCAACAACAACAATGGGGAATGAGGGCGATAGCAATAATTATCTTTGACAATAATGATGAGCAATAGGTGATGGTGACGGATGGCAGCGTAGTGTGGATGGTCAAGGTGGCGGGCGACTGTCACTATAGAAAAGTCATGTATTACTGACAGATTTTTGGCGGAAAATTCTTCATCAAAAGCGTCGGGAGTCAGGAAGGTGAAGTTGCATGCTATAAAATTTTCTTGCATTTAAAATTCACCTAATCATAACAAATTATCAACACAAATAATTTATATTTGATTCACTTCAAATCACGAAGAAAATTCAAAACTTACACATTCCTTTTTATCTCACACTCATAATACTTAAAAACCAAACAATCCCTTATTTTTTTTTCCATCACTTTTATCTCTCATCCTATCATATCTTATCATTCATTGAGAACTTTGTCATTCCAACTCGGGCTTCGTTTGGAACAGCTTTCTTATTACTTCTCAAAGCAACTTTTTAGTACAAAAATTTCTCTTTTTTGTACTAAAAAGCTACTTATAAAAACAACAAAAAAATTGTCTCAACAAAACCTAAGTAAAAAAAAAAAGAAAAAAATCTTCTGAAATGATAAGGGAAATGAAATTTGAATATGCTATATGTTATTTATGGCCTCCACAACTAATTTTCCCTTGCCTAGCATTGGAGTGGGAAACTTCCCAGCAGTGCACCTAAATCTCTTGGGAATACAAAGCCATCAATTTCTAAGGTGTTAATAACTACTCCATTCCTCAATGTTGAACAAGAACAATGTGAGACAAGCATTTCAATATTTCCACAGCAATTGAATCCGAGATAAGATAAAATAACTGAAGAGCACCATTCCTTCTACTGACAAATTCAACTAGTCAAAAGCAGTTAACAATAAATCAAATTTTAAATAGATATATATATAATAAACACAACTAGGAAACAAAAAATGGTGTAATCTTTCTCTTGTTCAACAGAGGAGAAACAATGGAGAATTGATGGGCAACTCTGTTGGTTCAGAAAAATCCAACGGTTTAAAAAATGGAGGTACTTATCTCATTAAAGCTCGTTCCAATATTTTCCTTTATATTCAATTAATCGAAGAGCCAGCTTGCATTGCATTAAGTGCATGAACGATGTGACTTTGTATTGAAATCGATCTTCTGAACACTCCCATGCGAAGATTGGGGACCTAAAAGCAAGGTCTGGGTGTTTCTACCTGCATGCAAGCAAGAGAAAATCAGCGGTCTGAAAAATTACTGATTAAGGCAATTATGTTGTTTAAATGTATAAACATTTGAAAAGTATTATGTGATAAAAGAGTATTATGGAGACAGAAAAAAAAGTTCAATGAAATTACAGTTAGGCAGCTCAGGTTGTGTGTTGAATTAAAATTTGTTCGGTGGATGATGTCTGGATATACTTTATGAATCTAAGAGAGAGAGAGAATGTATTTGGACAAAATCTTTATTATTCCAATCAGAAATACAATAATGAGATGAGTGAGAGCTCTATCAGGTAGAACTTAAGCTAAACTAGGGAAAAACAACATTTATTCATGTATCTCTCAATTTTGTTCTCTCGATAAGCTTTCGGTCTGTTTTGATATGTCTTCGTGTCCCTCTTGTATTCCCCATCCCCCTATTTATAGGCCTTGGAGAGTTACAGTAGAACATGCATGGAGTACAGGAGTTGTACTGTCAGTTCTTGATATGACTCAATTGGATGTGTCGAGTGGCGTGGCAATCTTGTGTGAGAGAGAGGACACGGGCAAGGTGAACCCATGAGAATCCGGAGATCGGGTCAGCGTTGGGTAGGAAGTCGATCTAACATTGCCTCTTTGGAGGGGGGGGGTTGCTTTTTGGGGGGGGGGGGGGGGGCGCGCCAATAAGGGCTTGATATAGATCTCCAAGCTTGATGACGATCCTATTATGGAGGGCATCTCATGGACGAGGCATGTGTCTTTAGCTTGATTTTTATAGAAGACTTGACTTTGACAAAAAGATGAATAAAGACTTGTCTAACTGAGAGAGGAACTTATGTGGTCATCCCCCGCCGGAAAGGGGGACAGCTGCTTGGACGATGTGGCCGAAGATAGTTTGTCGTGCTCCAGTGATAAGCTCATTTTTAGCTCCTGAGCAAGTCCTTCAAACGGACTGTCCAGAAAAAGGAGAGAATTATCCTTTCCCATGGCTTGAACGTAACTTGTAAGATGCTTGTGAGAAGATACCAGCATTAGCAGTCATAAGTGTACAATATGAATTTTAAAGTTATGTGGTAACATCACTAATGATAAGTTTAAGAAAGGATTAACAACATACTCCTCATGAATTATCTCCCCCTGAATGTATGCATAAATTTAAATTTAAAAATCAATAAATGTCAAAATAAAGATAAACTATATAGCAAATTAAATATGAGGATCTAGCATGTATAGTTTTCTTCTTAATTCACAATATTTTCCCTTCGGATAATGGTCTAGTAAAGATATCTACAATCTGAAAATAGGTACTAATAAATTCAATATCAATATTATTTTTAGAAATATAATCCATAATAAAATAGTATCTATATTAATTCAATAATACTCTAAATATTATTTTAATCAAAGCACTTTGAGCAACACAGCTGCCAAAAATAGCATGCCCAACATTTGCAATGAAAAAAACCATAGAATTTTGTTTCCTGCTAAACCGAGACACATGTAATGATCCTATAAACTAATATATTAGATATACACTTCTGATTAACCTTGCATTCAGTATAATCTGCATCAGAAAAAATAACTAGATCTCATGAAATATTTTTTTTAATGTCACAAGTCTAATATTAAGTTTCAATTAAATAAAGAAACTTATGTTTTATTGCAATGAAATGAGATTATTTAGGAAATGAACACACAGATAAAAAACATAATATCAAGCATGCTTGTAGTAAGATTTAGAAGTCAACATATCATATTCTTATAAAACTTATTATTTTTAAGTTACTTGATTCATCTAAATCCAATTTACTTGTTTGGTTCATGGGGTCTTATTAGATTTGAATTTCTTCATGTTAAATCTTCCAATTAATTCGTTGATGTAATTTGTTTGACCGATGCAAGTATCATTTTCTTCTTGCTTCACCTAATGTTACCAAAAAAAAAATTCGAGATTGGGTTCTCAAATTATACAATCTCAAATTCTTTATTCATATAAGAAAACTCACAACGCAAAGACTCGTCAGTATTTAACAAACAATACCATTGGTATAAATCTGAACAATTATTATATTCTCTTGATTTATTGATAAAAGAGGGTGATATCAACAATATCCTTATAAATCTTATTAAGAATCAAGAAAGTACTCCATCTATAATACCATAGTATAAGAGCTTATTGATGGACCAGCTGATTTGATTGTGAGGGAATTAAGAAATTTTCTAATCAAGAGGAAGATGTTTAGGAAGGTTCTTAATCAAAGAGAATTAATTATGAGATGTTTCTTGATTGAAGATTTGGGGGCTGATTTGGAGAGGATTAATTAGGAAACATTTCATAATTGAATAGGGCAGATTTGGGGGCTGATTTGAAGGGAATTAATTAAGAAATGTTTCCTAATTGAAGATGATAGATTTAGGGGCTGATTTGGGAGAGAAATAATCAAGGAAATAGGAGGGAATTGGGGGAGGGCTGTTTGGGTATTTAATGTTTATTGTTTGCTTTAAATATGTGGTTTTCCTAGGGTTAGGGCATTTTGAATTTGGCTGATTTTGGAATCTCTTAGGTTTAGGTTTTGGGCTCTAGATTCGTCTAGAGATTGGGAGAGATCGATCCTCCTCTCGAATAGAGGATCACTTGTATCTTGTTGTTTTCTTCCGTTAGTTGATTTCTTGTAATAAAATCTACTATTTTTCCTGATTTTTATTGGAGTTTGGAAGAGTTTCTCGTTGTTTTCCGAAGATTGATAGGAAATACTTGAGATCTACAAGTGCTTCCTATCAAATTGGTATCAGAGCAAATCTTGGGATCATTGGTGGGCTATTTTTTGTGAATTTCAGCGGCTATTTTGGGCCAGTGAAAGGGGAAATTGCTGTTTTTTGAAGTCGAAATTCAAATTTTTGTATCTACAAAAATCCGGGGATTGATGACAGCCAAGAAAGTGATGCGCTGGAAGAGAGACATGGATAGATGAGTCAAATAAAAGCAACGGTGAAGGACCGAATTTCATCCGTGGAAGACAAGGTTTCCGATCTTCATGCAATGATGAAGAAGCTCTTGGAAAATCAAATTCAAATGGCGGCATCCAAGACAAAGGGGCCGGGGGAAAGAGCAACAAATTCTGAATTTTTTGGGAGGGAAAATGATTTGGAGATCATGGAGGTGATGTTAAGAAGGCTCTTGGAGATGCAAACAAAAATTTCAAGAGTGGTTCCGATGGCTAACCCTAACCAAGATTTGACTGGGATCACTTGGCTGAATCGAAAGGAAAGGAGATCAAACAAGAGGAGTTTGACGAGGGGAGTTTCTTTCATAAAGATCCACCTCCTGTGGCTCCGATAAGGGGTGGATCAAGGTTTCTAGATGAGAGGATAACAAAGATGAAATCTTTTGATGGAGGCAGTAGGGAGGCTGACCACTATGAGAGGCATTTTGGGCAAGGGGAGCCAGCTCCAATAAGGGGCATAATAGGGTTATCGGGTGGGGGTACAGCAGGAAGGGCATTTGGGTGTGGGAGGTCTTTTGGGCAAGGGAAGTGGACGACCGAAGGAGGGGGATGTGCTGAACCATGGGGATCGGGTCATGTAAAGCGAAGGGAAGGAAGGTGGGATTCCCACCCACGATACATGTGGGAAATATGGAGGGATCACGACAACCGCTACACTAGAGGAGGAAGAAGCTATTGGGGTCATAGTGATCCTAAGGTGAGAATTTGGGGATGCCAGGATTTAAAAGGTAGGATGCTTATGGGTGGCTGTAACGGGTGAAGATGTATCTCATGGTGAATGAGGTGACGGAAGAGGAGAGAATGACGGCATCGGACCTATGTTTGGAAAGGAAAGATTTAGCTTGGTTCTAGTGGACGATAACATGGCCACTAACAGAGCAGCTGAAGAAAGCTATCAACATCATCCCATCCTTCCACCTTGAGGACAAGGTGGATCTTTGGGAGGGGAGTATTGATGGACCAGCTTATTTGATTGTGAGGGAATTAAGAAATTTTCTAATCAAGAGGGAGATGTTTAGGAAGGTTCTTAATCAAAGAGAATTAATTATGAGATGTTTCCTAATTGAAGATTTGGGGGTTGATTTGGAAGGGATTAATTAGGAAATATTTCATAATTAAATAGGGCAGATTTGGGGCTGATTTGAAGAGAATTAATTAAGAAATGTTTCTGAATTGAAGATGACAGATTTAGGGGCTAATTTGAGACTTGATTTGGGAGGGAAATAATTAAGGAAATAGGAGGGAATTGGGGGATGGATGTTTGGGTATTAGTGTTTATTGTTTTCTTTAAATAGGTGGTTTTCCTAGGGTTAGGGCATCTTGAATTTGGCTGATTTTTGGATCTCTTAGGTTTAGGTTTTGGGCTCTAGATTCATCTAGAGATTGGGAGAGATCGATCGTCCTCTCGAATAGAGTATCACTTGTATATTGTTGTTTTTTTCCGTTAGTTGATTTCTTGTAATAAAATTTACTGTTTTCCTGATTTTTATTAGAGTTTGGAGGAGTTTCTCATTGTTTTCCGAAAATTGATAGGAAATACTTGAGATCTACAAGTGCTTCCTATCACTTATTTTAATTCATATAAATCTCTCTTCAATTAGTGTACATGATCTGAAAATTCAAAATTTTCAAATGCCAATAGTTATTCTACAAAGGCATCCTAGTCAATAAAATCATTCAGAAATACACTTTTAACATCCATTTGAAAAAGTTTTAAGTACTAATGATGTACATAAAAAAAATATTGAAAAAAAGTACTTACTATGTACATGCGGAGTAACCTAATGCCCTCAAGTCTTACTAAAAGCAAATAGAATTTTACATAGACTAGCTCTATTTTACATATGAACATCTTTATGCAACTAATTTAACCTTACTTATAACAATATATATTGTATGCCATCTAACTAATTTCTAAAGATTCATTTAGTTTTAATTAACTTATAATCTTAAAATCGAGGAACTAATTCTCAAAAAGCATTTCTGAGAATGAATTTAGCTCAGATTGCATTGCTATGATTTAGAATTTATCTTTCAAACTTCTTTAATATTCTTTGGTCTCTCAAGAATAAATGCAAAATGATTTACATCCTCCCTAATGTGCCTTCTAGATCTAATAGCTTGAGATGAATTACCTATAAACAAATCCTTGAGATAACTCTTAGGCAAAGAGCCATCTCCTTCTTATCTTCTAAACTAATTTCTCTCTCTTTCCATATCTTTTTCTTTTATATCTTTTCTAATAGGTTCAATAAACTTTGGAAATTTTTTTTGCAAAATTAATTGTATCAATTTGTCAATAATTTGTTACTTATTAAAAATTCTATAAACACTACTAGCAGGGGCGGAGCAAAGATTTTCTTCATGTGAGGGCACAAATTATTAAAGTACTATAAAATAATGTGCAAGCATCACTTTAAATCATATACAACTTACATATGAACATCACAAATTATTAAGGTTACATTTGGGTATTTAAGCCTTAGATATAATTTTTTGAAATGCAACTTTCATAAATTTTTAGGTTTTAGTTCGGGTTAGCTCCAAGTTACCCAACTAGCAAAACCAAGAACCAACCCATTAAGCTGGTACTACATGTTTTAGGAATCTGATATGAACCAATAGAATCGGATATTGAATTGGGCAGGGAAGATTCATGCTACTTATCAAACAATAATGAAGCACAATTTCAAACATAAATGATTTCTCACCAAGCTTCTCTTTCAACTCAGCCTTCAGATAGATAAGCAACAACTAGATCAAAATTTAACAAAGAAATGAAACCGAAACGATCGAAAAACTCAAATATTCATGAAAGTGTGCTGGTCATCTAAATCCCTAAAAATTGCAACATATGAAAAAACGAATTTTTAGGGATTAAGCTATTAACTCATAAAAACTTGAATATTAGGCTACTAGCAGAGATAGTAATCAGATTCTTATGGTATGGGCGTTCGGCGTTGTATGGTTGAAGAGGGCGACCGCGTTGGGCGGCGTTCGGGCTCGGAAGGCCGTAAAGGGAAACCCGCAACCAGTGACTAGGCATTCGGCGCTAGAAGGCGGAAGAGGATAACCCACGAGGCCACGACTAGGCAGCAGAAGGCGTTTGAACTGGGTGTTCGGCGTTGGAAGGCGGAAGAACTGAAAAAGGCGTTCGAACTTCTCTTCCGCGCATGCTTGGAGAGTCGTGTTAAGGGGGAGAAATTATTCTGTGCGGTTACAAAACGTCATCCGGAGGCGAATCAAGACGCAACATCACTTTTTTGTTGTGTATTGGGTGACTTGACGCATCTTGATTCACCTTTAAATGGTCTTGTGACCACACAGAATAATTTCCCATTAGGGGGATAGGCGGATAGCCGGATAGGTATGACTCTATGATGCACCGACACGGACACGTCGACACGGACACGACACGACACGGACACGGACATGACTTTTTTTAAAAATATAGGACACGAGTGCGGTGTGGACACGGCATAATAATTTTTTAATATAATATATAGAAATTAAGGTGGCATTATATTAAAAATGACAAGCAATAATAAATCAATTTCATAATAACTTGTTTAGCTTATAACATAAAGATGTTTAGTACAAAATGTCTAGTACAACCACAAAAATATAAGCAAAAAATCATTTAGTACAACATGAAGGTCCAAGTATTCAATAAAGGGAATGATAAAATTAGATTCAGAGGTTGATCATTGGCCTTCAATATCATCATCATTGAATATCATTGCTTCCAACTCTGGTTCATCTAGAGAAAGATTTACAACCTCCAATAATCTCATTTAATCAAGGCACTCAAACCCATCTCCAATAACATCCAACATCTTGTTATCTCATGTCATATAAAGTGGGGTTTTCATTGATAGAAGACGAAGATTTGTATGCACATTAACTAAATCTTCAGCTTATTGTGGAGTTATTTTATTCCTCTTCATTGATTGAATAAATGAGTATGTGCTCCAATTTCTCTCACAACAGGAAAATGATGATACTTGATTATATGGCATGTATGGCAAAGCAGAAATGTGTATATTCCTCCTAAATCATAATGGGGATATTCTCTATTTGAACTATTATCTTCAACATAGAAATTATAATTTCATTTATATATTGATTATTCATTGTTTTTATCTAGATAAGATTGTAACAAACCAATCAAACACTGGAATACATCAAGTTAAATTGATATGAAGTGAAATCAAAATATCCCAATAATAAGACAACATGAATACAACAATATACTGGTCTGTCGGGGGTCCAAGGGGGCGCTGCCCCCTGACGGGGTTCGATCCCCGCCAGGGTAAGAGTAATTTTGAAGTTCTGTTTGTTTTTAAAGTTCGTAAGTTATTTGTATGGAAAGATACCGAGCGGTACCGAACATGTATCAAGCGGTACCTTCTAATTAATTATCTTTGAGAAATTTCAATTAAACGATCATTATCGTTATATTCAAAGGATTGATAATAAATGATATCCTCTTTCCTCGGAGAGATATATCATTTTATTATCCTGATTTTAATTATAAAATTAATGAACCTTTAAAGCTTTGTAATCTGAACCTATTAATGAACGACAGTCTAGTCTTTTTGAGACGATATATGTTGGTCCTAATATTGCGTTCGATTTCAAAACAAAAAATTTCAAAATTAATTTCTCCCAAAGAAAATTAATATATTTTCAAAACTATATATACTTAAATGATTTTCTTTTTAATCAAAACAGGCCCCCACACTGCATCCACCACTGACTACTAGAGTTTGAATATCCAAGAAATATATCATTACCTAGTTTATTTAAAGTCTTGAAATAATGATATATTTGTCCAGGTCTCCAACTTCATATAAAGTGTAAGCCTTTATGTACTATTTTTAAATTTTAATAAATTATTTGATCTTTTTGCAGCTGTGGACACAGCCTTACTTAAGCCTAACCATGCAAATATTGGTGTTATCTTATGTGGTTCTTGATCTTTTGCAATTATGTGTAGTTTATAATGCTTGCCCTTAGATTGAGAGTGCTCTCTTCCCTAGCAGCTAGTATCAAAGAGATGTTATGAATAGTATGATGTCCATAAAGCTCGAGATTGAGAAGTTTGATGGCTCAAAGTTTTGGCATTTTAAGAATCACAATGCGTGGTATACATGTCCAATAAAAACTTGTAAAAGCACTCATGGGGCATAGCAAGAAGCCTAAAATCATGAGTGAAGAAAGAAAAAAACATAGAAGAATGAAAATGCTCACTCAGCAATGAGACTCTATTTCATATATTAGTATTTGATAGAGGTCTTCAAAGGAGAACTGCAAAAAAGTTTACGGCTCAAGCTAATTTCTTGTCCATAACCAAAAAGTTCTCCAAAAAGCCTTATCAAAAGCAAATACTTTATTTACATCGCATGCAGGAAGGCAAGCCTATTAAACCACGTTTAAATGAGTTTAATTTCATCATTTAAGATTTGAGAAATATTGATGAGATTGTTGATAATGAAGATCATGTTCTATTACTTTTATGTTGTTCGCCTCTCTCTTACAAGCATTTTCGAGGTAATTTATCATATGATCATGAAAATAAAATTTAGAGGATATAAAAAAATTCACATCTTTTAAAATAGGGATTTCTAAGCTCGATAGAAGAAATAAATCAACGGAATGTTTATTGCATGTTAGAAGAAGATATATGAGTCGAGGTTCTCTTCTAATGATGGAAAAAGTAAATATCAGAATTAATTCAAAGATAATGCTTGTTTCCATTGTAAATAGAAATGGTACATAAAGAAGAATTATTTTTCTTTGGGAAAAAAAAAAGCAGATGACTTTTTTAGATGACTTTTCTCTTTTCCCTTAAGTTTGAGATGTACTTTTCTATCACACAACAAGCCCAATGCATTCCTCCATTTCAACCATCCAACATGAATTCTACTAATAATATCCCAATATATTTTACCATCACCTTGAACATATAGACTCAAGACATCTAAAACATGTACTCTTTTTAATTACTACTAAAATTATACTCCATGTATGCGATCTTAGATCTACTTAGACGACAACCATTAGACTCTAAGGTTGACTTCCATAATTTAAGTTTTCCTTTAACTCCTCTAATCTCATCAACAAAAAGCATACACCAGTGCACACTCGCTTGTAAATGTCTAGTAAGAAGCAAAAAATATATGGGCTTAAAGCTGATCCTTTATGTTATTTGATTGAAATAGGAAAATAGTTGGTCAAATCATCTCGAGTTTGAACACAAATAACAGCTCATGTATACATATCCTTAATGACTTGAGTATAAGCATTATTAACTTTTTTTTTTTTTCTAGAACTCTCCAGAGCAATTATCTTGGATCTTTATCATATGCTATCTCTAAATCAATAAATATCATATGTGGATCACTAGATCCTCTTTACTCCCTCTATACTTCTCCATCAAATCTCTCAACATATGTATAGCTTCCATAGTAGACCTAATCTATACTTTGTTTTAGTAACTATCTTAGTTTTTCAAGATTGGTGGCCACCAACTTAACAGTTATTCAACAGCTGTGTAACTCAATTCACATTTAATTTTTCAAAATGGCAGCTAACCTCACTCAAGATCAATTCATTTACACTTAATTTTTCAAGACATGACAACCAAACCTAAGCTTCATTAAATTCAAACATGCTACCTACAATGTCTAAGTATCATATAAGGAGATGGTTGCTTTATGTTAATGCATCCCACAATAAAAACAAACAAAGAGAGGAGACAGAGGAAGAGAGAAGAGAAGGGTGTCATTCAAGAAAGAAAGAAATATTTTTTTTGGGTGATTGCAAGGAGAGTTCTCAGGCTTCTTCAAAAGAGAAGCAGTTTTTTTTTTCAGTTTTAGTAAGATAATAAGCTATTTGTTATACTGTTATAGCAATAAAAAGCTCTCATTTGAACTAATGTAAGGAAAGGATAAGAGGGTACTGGAGTACCATCAGCATCTCCTCCTCCACAACTAACTCTTATCTTTATAACAAGTGAAAGTATTTTCTCTTAGATAGAGTGGTATCTTTGTCAATATCTCCAAATTTATATGAAGTGTAATCCTTCATATATTATTTTTTAAAGTTTAATAGATTATTGAATCTATGTGTGATTGTAGAAGCAAGTTTAGTCAAACCAACCATCTAAATATTGATGTTCATTTTTGTGATTATCGATCTCTTTTACATTTACTTTGTAGTTCATCATCCTTGTCACTAGATTGAGGACACTCTCTTTTCTAACATTGGGTTAATTATTATGTAATCTAAAAGCCGTTAGTACTCATCAGATGCTAGTAGCAGGCATCAGCAGTTGGGGTCATCAGCTCAAGGGTGGCAGGTAACAACTTAGGAGACATGGGTCCAAAGGCATACTTCTATGCAGAAGATCATCATAACCTAGCAATTGCTCACTGGGAGTTAGTTTAGGGCCAAGCTGCCAGGTATGACCTGCCTTGTTAAGTTTACCCAATCGCTACCTCATATGAGGACTCTAATCTTAATAGTCTTTTTCCACATATACACTCAAGATTGAGTGCAAAATCAAGCTTCACGTTCATCTAAGATATGCAAATCATTATTAGCCCCCAATAGGACACATCTAGTCATTTTAACATTTTATGGTTTGCTTCATATAATTTGCATTATTATCTTATTTGTATGAGGATACTAGTAAAAAAACTAGCTATTAATTGTGCAATTATAAGTCAATCCATTTATAATGTGAGCAAGAGGTACGTGAAATTTAAACTAGGAGATAAAATAATGATACATCTAAATTTTGAAAGGCTTTTGATAGGAAATGCTTGTAGGAGCAAGAATTTCCTAGCAATATTTGAAAAACAGTGAGAATTCTCCACAAAAACCTACAAAAATTCACGAAAACAGTAGACAATTTGTATTATTTGATGAAATGGAAACATAAAATACCAAGATACAATTGATCCTCTATTTGAGAGGATCTATCGCTACCAAATCTCTAGACGCCGCCAGAGCCCAAAAACCTAAGAGATCTCAAATTTCAGCCAAATTCAAGATGCCCTAACCCTAGGAAAACAAACTCTATAATGCATACAATCCAAAAGGAAATCTCTAAATAGTCCCTACATTCAAATTTCCCTCATAACTCCCTTCAAAATCCTTCCTAAACAGCTCTGTCATACCTGACAGTCGGATCGTGCGTACAGGAGGCGGAGAACTTCCGCCTGTTTCGCACGAGCTGATCGAGTAGGACCGGCTGGACCGGTCCAATGGACCGGACGAACAGCTTTCAACAATAACTTTAAGAAATTAAACGAATGAAAGGTGAGGCTATATAAAATCTTACACGTATTAGAAAAAATACTTTTAAAATGAAAAATCTAGGAAGCTCTAGTATTATTTCATGCTTTAATGTTGATTTGACTTAATTTTATGAACATGCTATCAATATTGTGGATTATTCTCTCTTTCCATCAATTATTTATGAATTCAAATTCAACACCTTGTCAGTCAAATCCACTCATCTTATTCTAGAAGTTATCTTGCATACAGAGATTGAATCCATTACTAATTGAAGCATGATAGTTTTATTTAAATTTTCATGAAAGATATCAAATACTTAAATAATTAGAGCAAAAATTTTTCAAATAGGGTAGAATGATGTAAATTTGAAAATCCTAAGGAATGAAAATCATGTTAATATTTTTTTTAGTTGACTCAAAGACTTGGCTTATATTTTACTAATATATTTTCTTAAAAACATGTCTATGATGATGATGATGCTAAGAACAAGATGTGTTCACCACTGCTTTGATTATGTTGATGAATTTGATTCATCACTGCAAGTTGTATCGATTCGGCCCTTGTCAGATTCCCTAACATAGTCCCCCCAATGATTCCATGCTTCAACATATGTCTAGTATGTCAATCCACTAATTTGGAAGCTCACTATTGTTACCGTTGATGCCTTGTTTGCACGTGCTTGTCTTCCTTTGTAAGAAAGTGTCGTCTAATGGATGTTGTTGAATTCTGGCGTCTAACCATTGATGTGTTTACTATATAAACAATTGCCTTATATGTCATTGGAAGTTTGAATCGATGTTAGTTGCTTCCCCATGCAATTTTCTAGTGTAGATTTAGTTAACTGGGGGCTTTCCTTGTTCACTCTGCAATCCAACTCTAACCAAATACCTGAGTCTTGTTATCTTTGGAGATCCCATATCTGTAAGTCGGTAATCGAGAGTGGCTTACCTCGGCTAAATTGAAAGTTCACTATTTTTTTCTGGAAATCGAAGCATGTTAAATAGAAACTTCTAAAATTTGATCAGATCTTGGAGTATTCTGAGAAATTACTAATTCTCAAGCTTTTGAGGTTATAAGCACCCCCGTGATATGTAATTTTAGAATTATCAAATAAAATTTTATTTTCATATCAATACTTGATTAGTAATGATGTGTCAGCAGATAGAGTATGATTTATGGAGAATAAAATTACAATTTCATCACCACAATTATAAAAGAAAGTTCACAATGTTGACTTTTTTTTATGGAAGAAGAAATACTAACAAGAAAATTCAATAAGTAACTAAAAAAACTGTTAGTTAAGATTTTATGCAATAAAAATTATAAAAGGTAATATAACCTTTAATTTAAATAATATCCTCATTGGATTTTAATGATCAAGAAAGATGAAATTAATTGCGATTGAAGAGGATGAAGAATATTAGGATGATATTGTTACAAGTGATGATGGGGAATGTGAGAAAACAATCAACTACAATAATTATTCTAATGAAGCCCTGTAAGTGATGAGAGCATGGTTTTGAGAATTAGACTGGACCGGCCAGTTCAATCATGAACTAGTCATATGGTTGATTCAGTCTATCTTAAAAACCGGCCCAACATCAAATCAATATGAATCATCGGTTCAACCAGCCAACCGATTATGGTTTTTAAGAGTTGACTGTATCAATTGATATCATATTTAAATAATTAAATAAATTAAATTAATATTAATGTTGACCTCCACACAAGAACTAGAGATATTCAAAAAATCCACTAAAATCCCAGAAATCCCGCTTACCTGCAGAGCAACGCCGTTTGCGTCGCGTCCCGCGTTTCCTACGCAAACCCCGCGTCTCAATCGTGCTTCTGCTTACATCAATAAAACGAGGATATCCCGCCTTCGTTTCTGGTCCCCGCACACAAGCCACTGCCAGCTCTGAGAAAACAATGCATGTTCAATAAACTTGAGAACTTCATCATTATTCGTGCATGTGTAGTACATCACTTAGGAGGCACTATATGTTTTTATTGTTTATAGTGTTTTTGGGTTCACATGAGTAAAGAAGGCACATGTAGTGATGGGGGCTATGAGGCCATGTGAAAAAACATAGTTAGTGCTTATTTAATAAGAAATTATTATAAATTTTAATATGTATTTTAAAAAAAAAATTTATTAAATTTAAATTAATTTATTAAGTAAAGAAATTTTTATTAAATTAACTAATTTGATTATATACTAGCTCATTTTTAAAATTAATTATTTCAAATAAAATAAGCCAACCGATTTTTGAAAACTGGCACCAGTTCGCAGGTTAACCGGCCAAATAGCTGGTTCAAACCAGTTGTAACCGGTTCATTGCGAATCTGATTTTGGGAATGAACAGAACCGGTTGGCAGATCGATTCACGGTTCAATCGGTTAAGCCGGTCGATCCGGACTAATTTTTAAAACATTAGTTTTTTGTGTCACTCATTTATATTGAGCAAATTAGCATATTTGCTATTCATTCTCTTATAGGTAAAAAGATTTTGCCTTCTGAGCTCTTGATACAATGATGCTAATCCACTAAGTTTTTCATATCCTCAATTTAAACTATGGAAACCACTTTTGAGTATTAAGTAATCATGTCATTCTTTATATCCTTCAAATTAATCGGCTTTTTGTACTCAAAATCTCTCAATTATATTTATTATGGTTAGGAAGGATTTAATTGGGAGATTTTAATTAGGAATGTTCCAATTATGTTTAACATGAGTTATGGCTATTTAAGAGGGGGTTTGTCTAAGGTTTGAGGTTATGCTATTGTTGACTTTTATTCCTAGGATTTGTCTGAGGTTCCCAAGTGCGGCTAGGGTTTCTGGGAGAGCTGATCTACCTCTGGAATAATAGATCAACTGTATCTTGCATTATTATTGAAGGAGAAATCAGAAAATCAGCCCTATCTTTTGTTCCTATGTTTTTCTTCTCATTTTAATTGTTATTTTTACTTCCAAGATGCATCAGAAAGCTTAATAATTCTTGTTATGAAAACACCTAAGATTTTCTAAATAATGTTTATCGAAATACATAGTTAACTTTTGATAGTTACCAATAGTGTGGGCAAGTTCATTTAAGTTCTCTAGCAAGATCCTTGATGAAATTAGTGGCAGGTTCATTATGTGTGGGCAAGAAGCCTTAGGTGAATTGACAACTTCAATTAACGAGTTCGTCCGCGAGTAGATCATTTCTTTTAGCGGCTGGATCATTAAGGTGGGTTTGATAAAATGCTTTTTTGGATGACTAAAAGGTAGTTCAAGTGCTTGGCGACTTCCTTGACTCAGTTCACAATAACAATGTGACTTGGTTAAGTTGGCCAAGACAATAATAGGTGTACAAGGAGAGACCTGTCAAAGAATTTGTATAATTTGCCTCATCCAGGACCCATAGATCATTTCATGGTAATGGGTATTTTAGCTATTTTGTGGTAATTTGATAAAGCTATCAAAAGAAGAACCCCATTGAAGGTGGGAGGAATGGCACTGAAGATGGAGAGCAATGTAAAGGATCCAAGTGCATTGCTTATAAGAACATGAACCATATGAAGCGCCCCCAATACCTCAAAGACTTGAGTAATTAACCCGTTTGTTTCTCAAATTAGCGATGGCAACAAGACATTGAATCTATTGCTACCTAAGTGTAACCCTGTGTCAAACTTCTAAAGAAAAAACTTCTTTGATAAGCTACAAGGGCCTCTAATCCTAACTAATCAAATTTTCTACAGCACCATCTAATGACAGAAGTGTCTCGTAAATGAACAGTAACTTCTGAAATATTGAACAGAGTTTAACAGAGCTCAACAAACCACCATCATCTTGATAAAAATTACAGGAACTCAGCTGCATGACCACACAAATTTTCAGAAACAGTAAGCAAAATGAAAATTTGAAAAGGACTTCCAACAAAAATCCACAATCCATTACTGCAATTCAAAATAGGAAAACATTTCCAATTTTGACGAGAGAAAAGGATTGGAAAAGTTCTAAGCGTCCTAATCAAATTCCCAATCAAGATGAATATAATTGGAAAAACATCTAAGACAAAAAAGAAAAAATCTTAATCAAGTACCAGCTCTTCAAGGCATTTGAGTATCCTTCAGGAAATCATTCAATTCCTTCGGGCCCTACTTCGAGTCGCGGTCTAAACCTAAAATCTCCCTCGAAGCTTTAATTGATCAGAAAGATGGATATCATCTAGAAGAGGAAGAATGGGAACAAAATAGCAGTGAATTGCTGAACACGCAACTCGGCAAGTAATTAAGAGGACGACGAAAAGGAAATACAGATCCCCAAAGCTAAGGAAGTCCAAAAAGGTCCATGTTTGCATAACATTTTTAATTATAAAAAAAAATACAAATAATATATATAAATTAAATGTCACTAAAAATAATTACTATAACATAAAATAATTTCAAAAAATATTATATTCACACAGCAACATAATGTTATTTTCTAATATTTTTTAAAATTGATATTTTACAAAATGATGTACTTTGATACTTCACCAAAACATTGTCTCGATCAAGCACAAATTTCGAGACAAAACAAAGTTAGAAACTTCAAAAATTAAATCGGAGATCATCTGAATTTGATTTCAGCAAACTTATAGTCGAGCTGAACGTATCAAAAATACGATCACAATGACACCAAATTCGACTCAATCTGAGCCCAAATGAGTCTAAATCAAAGACCCAAAGCACATTTGAAATGTTCAAATCATAATTTGAATTATCAAACCATTTCCAAACGTGACATGCTTATAATCAAGTCGAGCTGTTTGACAAGAAAAATCCAACGATCCCAAGATCACTGAATTTTGATATCATTAAGGCATTCAAATTACCATTAAACGGTCCACAATCAAGGGGATCAATATCGGCCTCATTAGGCATGTCTGGTTCGTTCCTCATTGTGTCATATTAAATGTTAAATTTTAATTTAGAACTAATAAAAAAATATCATTTATTATACTTCATAACCAAGTCTTTCTAAGTATATATATCTTTCTTTCTTAATATAGTTCATATCTAATATATCTACTCTCCTAAGCGAGTTATTGGTAGATCAATATTTTATGTGACCAAACCATCTAAGACGACTCTCTCTAATCGAACCTGCCACTGGAGCCACTTCAACCTTTTAGTGTATGTACTGGGCTTCACATTATGTAACTAAGGTACATAATACTATATAATTGTATATTTAAAAAGAAAAATATATAATACATAATTATATATGTCAATATATCATATATAAAATTATGATAACATAATAAGATATCATGATGTAAATTTATGATGTCTAGTCCTTTAAAAATATGAAAATGCCATACCATAATTACTTGGAAAATTTAAGGAAATTTATATTTTTATAATATTAGAGAACTTTAGATAATTTGAATTTCATAAAATATGAAAAATAAAATAAAATGAAATAACATGTTAATAAAAAACAAATTAATTTTATACTACAACAACAACGATCATTTATCCCATTACGTAGAGTCAACGTACATAATTTTATAGATGAAATAAAAAATAAATTATTTTTTTTTAAATTTTTACAAATACATTTATTGAGGGGGCAAAATAATTAATATGCTTATTTTACTTAGGACAAAAATTACAAAATTGAATGCTCAACTTAAGTTCTTCCAAGGCCCCACACCCCTCTTAAAAGGTCATTTAAAAATAATATGATTTATTTTCAAAGCTAAGCATTTCAACCAAATGCAAGCCACAAATAATAAGCAAGAGAAGTAACCCTTAACCTCACATTCAACTATAGCAAAAATCCTTTTTCACAATTGGGCCTCCAACAATATTAAAATTATTAAATTTATTTGAAATAAATATAATTAATTAATTAATTATATATGTTATTTATCTTAAAATAAATTCAATTTCAATCAAACTATTATTAGATTATCATTGCCAGCTAAGTGGGAGATTATTCCGTGCAGTCGTCGGACCGTCCAGAGGCCAATCAGGACGCGCCACATCTCCCGATACATAACTGTAAACAGTGTATTGATAACATGATGCATCCTGATTGGCCTCCGGAGACGTCCGGTGACCGCTGCACGTAATAATTTCGCCAGCTAAGCTCTGCTAAAAAACCTTATACAAATGTATTCTGTAACACTATGGTTCACTGTCCATATATAGGATTCTATCATTGGCCCACTAAAGAAAGTTTCTTTCCAGCCTTGCAAAGACAGTAACAACACAAGAGAACTGACAAATATTGATGTCACATTTCCTCAAATGTCCAAAAAATAATTTATCTAAGTATAAAAAATATAATATTATTTAAATAAGAAATATTCCATGTCTCTTGCAATCAAGCAACAAAACAACTTTCCTTCAATCACCCTATAAAAACAAAAATTAAAAAAAAAAAAAAAAAAAAAAAAAAAACTGCTATATAGACAGGTTTCAATACTCAGGACTGGTTATGTGGATATATTATTTATGTGATATAAAAGAATTTCACTTCTTCCAGGTGAGGTCACAAAGCCAAGCACACAGTGCAGTATTTGAAGTGCTAAATCTCTTCAGATATGTCTCTATACAAACACCATTCCAAGTTCTGCTTCAGCTTAAAATATTCCTGAAAATTTCAGATAAGAAGTCAGTCTCAGGTCATTAATGGAGAAGTATGAGACCTAATTATCATCAAACATTTTTTTTTTTCTACATAAAGTCTTCCGTTGGGATAGCTTTTTTACTGCTTCTTAAAGCAATTTCATAATGATGAATTATTTGGTGTGGACGCCAAACGTCGTCCAGAGCCCAATGAAAATGTGCGATTTCACCCCTACTCGGTACCGCGGCTCAATATTGCTCGGTACCGAGTTCAGTACTGAACTCCGTACTGGATGATGTGGCTGCACCTGATTGACCTCTGGACGGTAACCTGTGTCCGGTGTCCGCACAGATTAATCTCTCTAATATAAAATTTTTTTGTACTATAAAGCTGCTTTAAGAAGTAGTGAGAAAAGTTGTCCCAAAGGAAGCCGAAAAATCATGTAAATGCGGTAACAAGTCTGTATAAACAACATATTTTAATGAGAAATCCCTCGTACAAAAAAGGGAAAAGAAAGAACATAGATGAGGCTAAGAGAAGCAAAGATAGGAGGAAAGGCACTGGCAATCTGGCAGAGGAAGGCGGTGGGGAATCACCGTTCAACACAGTAACCAAAGACCCACCACGTCACTGTAAAGCTCTTGCTCGTTTTTTTGCTCAGGAATTCTCAGCCCCCACCAGACTAAAAGCATCAATGGTGGTAGAATACAAACAAACACATAATACAAATTACAAACCAAATGATTATTAAAAAAAGGTCACTAACATGATTAAAAAGAATCAACTTTTTCATTATAAACATAGTGGGCACAAAATTAATTATAACATTAGATGATTACTTGTGTCTCACTATAATTTGCTCTAATTTTCTTTTTTATTGATAGCTTTGAGATGCATTCAAGTAGACTTAGGCTTTGTTTGGGACGGCTTTCTTTCTGCTTCTTAAAGCAGCTTCTTAGTAGAAAATTAAATAAAAAATTTTGTACTAAAAAGCTACTTTAAGAAGCTGAAAGAAAGCCATCCCAAATGAAGCCTTAGCTGTATTTCGTAGTTCTGTATTTAGTTGGGAGTGTTGTTCATGTGTGAATGATTCAAGGAATAAAATTCCATAATGCTAAGGTGATCTGTCACAAAAGAAATTATAAAGGAACATGTTGATCATATGAGAAGAAATGGCGCTCTCAGCAGCAGGAGAGATCAATTCTTGTTGACTTTATGGGTGAGAAATATTTTTCAAGTTGTAAGGGGAAAGATAAGCAACACGGCAAATTTGATGGAGCAACCAGATCCTCCATTTTGATATGCATCAAGGCAAACACAAGACATGTAGCACGAAAGTCCCTAAATAATATACAAAATATATGACTTGGACACCATACATATATAATTTATAACTTTTCTCCTTTCAATTTTCTTTTCACATCAACTGCTTCATACAATCTTCAAATTCAAGATCACAGATGAAAGTGATATATAACATAAAATTTATATGAGGATTAAGTTTCATTATTTTTTTTAATGATTTAAAAATTCATCAGCATATGTAAAATTCAAGGATTATTGGATAGCACCTAGAAACCTTTCCAGAATTCTAGTTTTACCAATATATTTTATCAATCAAAATCAACAACCTATTTATTTCATCAAAATGAAATATAATGTAACTTCGTAATTTATTACTCAAAAGTCAATAAAAAAAACTTATCATTTTACAAGTGAAGAAAATGATTCAAATTAATTGTCAAAACACCAAATATACATTATAAGTTGACAGCCATTCTGCAGACCACCATGAAACATTTAATATTTCTCTTTTATTTTGAACATGATTTTTTCGTGCTCAACACTTGTAGGTGCTTTGCGAGACATACCTCCCTATCTAATAAGGCTACCCCTAGAAAGCTGTTTTAAGAAGCAGTAAGAAAGCTGCCCAAACGAAGCCTAAGTATCAGCACTTCATACCTAAAAAATTTGAGAGATACATGCATTCTAGTCTATGGCTACATTTCCCTTGAATTAAATATTTCTATTAGCATGTAGAATAAGTGCTTTCAAACTTTCAGGGTTCAAAATTGGGAGTGGTCACTCTTGTAAGTTCTGCACACGCAAACGCAATCAAAAAGTCTTTCTTTTGAGTAATTTGGTTACAGCACTGAATTTGAAATAAACAAATGAGGATGAACACATTTTTTATGGGTTAGAACTGTATCATACTGATTGAAATGCTTAAAACACAATATAAAGTAGGCGATTAGTTATTAATTACAACTTCAGAAACTGAGTACAATGACTTAATGCCTTAGATACTAACTTCATCGAGTTATCTCTTGAATACGTATACCTTATATTTTGTTATCAAAATTCATCAATGAACTAGAATGGACAAACCATAGTCCTATGAAAGTGGCATTATCGATCAGGAATGAGAAATTATTGGGTTTAAACTTATATCAAATCATTGAAAAATATTTTACTGCTTCATAGTCGGCACTCATTCAAATTGTTAAGCTTGTGTGTGAAAATGTTTTGACCTCTAGTGACAGTCCCAATTCATAGTCAAATGGTATCATAGAAAATGATTTAGGCTTTGTTCAGGACAACTTTCTTACTCCTTTTCTAAAACAACTTTTTAGCACAAAAAAATTGTGAACAAAAAATTTTGTAATATAAAGATGTTTAAGAAAGCAGTAAGAAAGCCGTCCCAGATGAAGCCTTAGTTGAGAAGGGGTGATTCTTATAGTTTGTTGTGATTCCCATAAGTTGATAGTGCTTCTATCATGATCAAGCAAAATTTATAACTCCCACAACAGCATCATGTGCAGAGCCGAGCTCTTAGGTCAATATACTAGATGATGTAGAAGAACTTCCATTTAAAAGATAATGATGGCCGACTTGAAGCTCTCACATACGAGAGGAATTTGTTAGAATGAGAATATTTGACTTAGATTTTATTTGGGATGGCTTTCTTATTGCTTCTTAAAACACTTTTTAGTACAACAATTTTGTACTGAAAAGTTCTTTAAGCAGCAATAAAAAAGTCATCCCAAACGAAACCTTAATCCCAAGACAAATAGTTAAAAAATATATTAGTACAAGAAAAACAAACAGTTAACCTTCACCAATTTACTCAACTTCATATATTTGAATGATGAATGAGCATTGATAACTATTAAGGCTACCTGATATATAACCTGTAATACTTGTACATGCTATAATACCTGTATATGCATCCGTACCATCTCTGGCTATAAATAGCGGTATTAACGTGGCTATTTATAGCCAGAGATGGTACGGACGCATATACAGGTATTATAGCATGTACAAGTATTACAGGTTATATATCAGGTAACCTTAATAATAACAATCATAGCTACCCATATTGATTAACGTGCAAATGTTCATACGTATAGTTAATGATTTGAATATTAAGAGTCAAATTCTCATTCTAATCTAATAACTATTTTTTTTTTTAATATTTATTTTGAGTTCTAAGAGCTAAATGATCGTGGCCTTCTCGAGGACTATCCTGGATCCAATTGAATGATATCAAAGAAGTTTCTAACATATAAAAGTCAATGGTGCTTTGAAAATTATTAAAAAAATCTTACTGGCAGTTGTAAAGCAATGTTTAACTGGTTTATACATATTCTTACAACACTATTTATCCCATTTTTATGAGATAAATCAAGAACAGGCACAAAATAATGATGCTATGATATTCGATACTGTAAAAGGACATTTCAATCAGCATATATAACAAATGCGGAGTCAATTCAGATCAATTGTTCTAAGGACAGCGCAACAATCTTATCTAAGTGATATATTTAAAAATAAGCTAAAACAAAACTGATAGACAAGCCAACAGAACTAAAAGAAGTTGATATATTGTTAGAGATAAGGATCGAAGGAAATGAGTGTGGATATTTGAAGGTTGATGTGATTTGCTTACTTCCAGGACATATTGTTCTGCTCATAGCCAAGGATTTCTTATTAGTTTATAAACAGAGCTGATAAAAATGTGAGAGATGAAATCCTCGTAACAAAATTTGAGAGGAAATTTTTCTTTACCAAGAACAATTTTACTGCCCAATCTGGCAATCTCAAATTTCATTACCAGCAATTAATACTGATACTATCTGTGACAGCAAAACTAGTACGATTGATGGGAATTAATTATCAAGATAAAACTAGCTGAAGAAGTCAATGCAAGGTGATTATGCGAAAACTACTGGAAAATCAAGGGGTGAACTCACCATTGAAGAAATCAATATCACACTTCGGCAGCGGCCGTGCGCTTCCAATCTGCTTCAGGCTCACAGCCGCACACTTCACTCGAATGGGGAACCTCGGGGTAGACTTGCCGTTAATAACAAACCCCACCTTCATCCTCATCTCCACAGTAAAGAGGATTTCCTTACTCTTATACCTTGAATTTAATCTCGCCCCAACTGAGTCATCAACCAGCACTCCCTTCGCCACCGTCGTCATCCTAACCGCCGTCGAGTTCTTCTTCCCCAACGTAAACCCCGCTGACGATCCCGTACCCAAATCCACCTCTCCGTCCTCATCCGCCAATGCGACCTTCCCCTCAACGGCGCGGTACGACAACCCTAACTTTGAGTTAGGGTTATCTGCCTGGATCTTAACCGCCACTGTTGCGTCAAGGAACGTGCCGTCCGATCTCGACGTTATCTTGAAGACGGGCACCGTCACATTCTCTATGCGGAATGATGGAAGGTGAGGATGGAACCAGAGGTAGCCGAATCCAGCGACGGCGGCGAAGAGGACGATGAAGACGATAATGAGGAGGATGAGGCAGCAACAGAGACGGCAACAGCAGGATCGACCGGTCCGATGCCTCCGGGAAGGTTTTACCGGGTGCCTTAACGCCGGCGGAAGCTGAGGTTTCTTAAGCGGTGGCCGCACCGTAGCCGCCGGCATGGATGGGTCCCTGTAGCCTGGCGGCTTTTGCAACACTGGCTTTCCTACATCCCCCATTGGTATCTCTCTCCCTCTCTCTGAATAAGGGACTTCGGGAAGAAGGAGAAGAAGAGAAAAAGGAAATAAAAAAGGAAAAACGAAATTTTTGGGGGGAATAGAGAGGCCAAAGAGAAATGGGGAGGCGGAAGGAGGAGGGATATGAAGGAGGAAGGAGGAAGAAGGAGATGGATACGGTGTCTCGCGAGTAATTAATTTTAGTGGGGGAGGGTCGGAGTGGGTTAAGGAATCGGGCGGAGGAGATGGCGCGACAGTGTGGAGGCGCGTGCGAGTTAAATTGTTCTGGCAGTGCAGCAATAGGAACGGAGGAGAAGACAAGGGGAGGAGAACGGCTTGCAAATGTGAAGTGGGGGTGTGTGAAAGATTTAAATGGGCCGGACCTCAGGCTCACTGCATGGTCAGTGACGTGGCAGCAGATGATTGGTCAAATGCTGGCCCACTCACGAAACAGGTATTTTGTCGGTGATTTTCTGATTTAAAACTAAATTAGTACTATTAAAAAAAATCTTAAAAATCAAATATACAAATTTTAGTATAAATTATAAATAAGAATAATATTTTAATTTTGAATTAAAATTTTCAGAAACTCCAAAATTTTTATTAGAATATGTCATAAAATCTGATAAATATTTATTTTTTTGTTTTAAATATAATTAATTACTATTATTAAATAATATTTTTAATAAAAAGTATGAACTGCAAGTATTTTTATACATTCTCATTGGTATTCATTTTCATAATAATGGTAGTTATTTTATGTACTATTGATGCACATTTATGTTCATATCTGAATTTGGATAAGCTTTAAATGAATAACAGTTCTATATTTATTTAGATAAGCCAAATTATTTTAGGAGTAAGGATCTTGGAAGGATTTTGTACCTCATTTTGATTTAATCATTTCAACATCAATTTAATTCAAAAAATTATTAAAAATATTAAATTATAAGACTACAAAATTTTCTTAAGAGACACCGATTTTTGTTTTGACCAAAGTCAATGAACTTACGAAAGAGTCATATTTGAATTGGATCCAACTTGAGTTGAGTCAGATAGAATCGGTTCAACTTAGCTCAAATTCATTTTTAAAAGTATATGTTTGTAAGGAAAAATGTATATATAATTATATTTGTTTAGATTTAATTGTATATATATTCTCATATGAGAATCCTTCACATGGCTTAGCATTTCTTCCAAATTGGAGCTTTAAGAAAATATCATGTCAACACAAAAGAGCTTATTTGATCATCTAGAGTCTATGACTTCATTTGAGACGGCTTTCTTACTACTTCTTAAAGTGACTTTTTAATACAAAAATTAAAATATGTATACTAGAAAGCTGCTTTAAGAAGCAGCAAGACAGTCGTCTCAAACAAAGCCTATGTAGTCATTATGATTTCTTAACATCCACTCGATTATGATAAAACGTATTAAAAGTCATAAAAATATCTGAAATTTACAAAAAATTAAATTCGATCCATTTATTATAGAGCATAGAAAACTAAGGGGACTGAGTGATACAAATATTAATTTTGATTTGATTGTTATGAAGGGCGGAAAACTAAAAGGTCTGAGAAATGCAAAATTTTATTTTAATTCACTTATTATAGTTGTACGTCCCTACTTGAGTTCTAAACCTTAGGGTCTCTTTGTAGAGGTGCCCTTCTTTACTTGAGAGGATGACTACTATTATTTCTCCTCCCTTAAATTAAAAAAGATGCTCTTACAACTGTGCACATCTCTATGTTGAATGAGAAACATATGTTAATGTTGAAATCCAACCAAGAATGTTAAAATTAACAAAAAAGATAAAGAAGGATGATAAAAGGGTAAAAAAGAATAGAGAGTTTCCCTTCAAGGAAATGTCTTGCCCTATAGAAAAAAATTGAACTATGAAAGTTATAATGTTTCATCATTTGTCACCAGAGAAGTCAAGATTACAAGGTAATGGATGAGTGCTAATGTTAGCTGGCAATAGAGGATTATAGACACTAATTCCTTTTGATGGTGGATAACAACACATGTTAGATGTTAATATGGTTGATAGTGGACGTTGCTGGTGATCAGCGATGTTGGGCATCATTGGAATATTACTATGAGTGTTAATGGTGATAAAAAATGATCAATGGTGGGCATTAGTGGGTGTTGATGACCAACATCAATGGAGAATAATGACAATGGTTGATGGTTGGCATCAACATCGAACATTAATGAGCATCGATGGTGATTGACGATGGACATCGGGTGATGATAGATGAAGTTGTGAAACTCTCTTAGTCTTAGAATTCTCTTATGTGGAATCTTTTTGTGTTCTTCTTGAAGTCTTCTAATTATATAGGGCAAGATCAATTTATAAATTTTTTGAGATGACATTTCTATCAAAAACCAACGGTTGCAGAAATCCTATTAAATATAAAACATATTTTAGACATTTTTGTGCATTAATATATCAAATTTGGCAAACCTTAGACTTATTGAGATGCTTGATTTGACTATAAGCATGGAAATTTAAAAATGTCTTTGACCACCCTTCAAATAATCTTTAGATCTTTCCAAATATACTTATAATTATTTGATTTTAGTACATTTTGACTTTGATCAAGGTAATCTTAGTATCAATAGATTTGTAGCATAAAAAAAAAAAAGCTTAGTCCCATAGTCAATTATGGAAATTTCTAATTCAAGTATTTAGACATTTTGATATCTTAAAGTTGCATTAAAATTCATGCTCATTCGAATTGATTTATCCTTGAGTTATTAACCCATTACAAATAATATGAAAAGTTTTTATTAGTTTCTCCATATCTTGATCATTCAAAACTCTTAAGTAAGTTGTTCTTCCTCTTTTTAATATCATTTTTAAAGCAAAGAATGTGAAAGTTATTTGAAAAAAAAGATCACATATTTTTAAAATGTGAAAAAATATGATAAAATGTTATAAAATGTTTAAATTAAAATTTAATAAATATTAAAATTTGGAAAAAGAAATCATTTCAATATTAAGCTCACTTTGCTATTTTAATATTTAGAATAAAAATACTCTCTTATTTCACCTTAATAAACATATCTCCATCACCTCATTGCTATTCAATAAGCATTACACTTATTTAATTTATTTTAAATTCCATATAATATGAACTTTATTTAATTAATTATATGTTTCACTCATTTAAAATTAAATTAAATAATTATAAAATTTCCATCATCAATTTTAAAAAAAAAAAATCTTATAGCATGAATTATCTCCAAAATTATATATATATATGGTTTAACGTCTTAGCATTGTACGAAGATCCAGCACACAAGCAGATAAGTGAGAGGGTGTAGCATTCATAAGAGACACCAGAGTTTTTACGTGGAAAACCCCTGAAAAGGGGGAAAAACCACGGGGCCTGGCCCAGTTTGAATGAATCCACTAGTATTTGTAGTCGGTTACAAATGAGGCCCTTCCTTAGGAGAAGGCCTTGGATTGATGTAGCAAATGTACATCATATAGATTGCATTACATGGTAAAAGTTACATATACAGGTTTGTTTGGCCTGAAGGACCGTGGTCGGCAGGAGACCGGAGTTAGAAAGACCGTTGTCTGTTGATGGAGGTCGGAAGGACCATAGTAGGCGACAAAGGCCTGAAGAACTGTAGTCGGCCGGAGACCGTAGTCGGCCGGAGACCGTAGTCGGCCGGAGACCGTAGTCGGCCGGAGACCGTAGTCGGCAGGAGACCGTAGTCGGCCGGAGACCGTTGTCTGGTGATGGAGGTCGGACGGACCGTATTAGGCGACAGTGGTCAGAAGGACCGTAGGCGGTAGGAGATAAGGAGTCAGGTGTTAGTCCCAGTGTCACTTGGAAGATCGGATGTTGATGGTCTGGCCTTGAGTAGGACGTCGGGTCTTAAGCAGGACGTCAGGTCTTCAGCAGGACGTCGGGACTTAACTTCGGGCCTTGAACAAGACGTCGGGTCTTTGGCAGGAAGTAGGGACTGAGTGTCGGGCCTTGAACAAGACGTCGGGTCTTTGGCAGGAAGTAGGGACTGAGTGTCAGGCCTTGAACAAGACGTCGGGTCTTTGGCAGGACGTCGGGGATGAACGTCGGGCCTTAAGGTGGTGGTCCGACGAGGTTTTGTGGTGGTCCGGCGAGGTTCCTGTGGTGGTCCGGCGGTGGTCCGACGAGATTCCTGCGGTGGTTCGGCGGTGGTCCGGCGAGGTTCTGCGGTGGTCCGGCGGTGGTCCGGCGGCTGTCGAGGAGGAACTCCTTCCTTCTCTTCTCTTCTTCTCTCTCTTGCTTCGATCCTCTCTTGTGAAGAATGAGGGCTCTATTTATAGATTTTCTGGAGTGGCATGGTCCGTAAATAGGTGTGAGATCAAGGGCGAATAGGGAGTGGTCAAATGGACGGCCGATATTGAATCCTACGATCGTGCACCGTTCGTTGGACATTTGGAGGCCTTAATGATGTCGGAATTTAGTGATCTTGGGCTCGTTGGATTCGTCTCGTCGAGCCGTTCGATTCGAGTATAAGCTCGTCAAAATCGGAGACCGTTTGGTAACTCAAATTGCGGTTTGAACCTTCCAACAGCGCTTTGAACTCTTGATTCGGACTTATTTGGGCTCGGATTGGGTCGATCTTGGTGTTGTTGGGTTCGTATTTCCGAGACGCTCAGTTTGACTGTAAGATCGTTGAAATCGGAGTTCGGATGCTCTCGGATTTAATTTTTGAAGTCTCCAACTAGTTTTTGCCTCGAGATTCGTGCCTGATCAAGCTAATTTTGTGATGATGTATCAATTATTATTATTATCAATGAGTTCTCCAAGAGCTAAGCTCTCAAAGACTTTATATTATTTTCAGTAGTTTTTTATCTTCGTTTACTACTTAGAAAATTTCCACACTATTGGCTTGCCTTGAGAACTACGTCATTCTTGATTTAGGTTAGGCTAACTTTTGTAGTTTTTGGATGACTTTGGATTAACGCAATTTCTCTAAAGATGTCATCATGATGAATTGGCTATCACCAACCACTCTAAAAAGGTAAAAATATTTTATATTTGTTGGACTTATATGACTTTATACATTCACCACACTGAAACTATCTTTTTGTGTGACAAATCCTCCACAAAATAATAGAAATACGTCACAAATTTTTGTTTGTGACGAATTTGATTATGTCGGTAAAACCCATGTCATAAAAGTATTTACGACAGAAGACATCCGTCACAAATATTTTACGGAATATTTGCGGCGGATGTGCGAAGACAAATCCACTGCAAATTGCAGCGTAATATCTGTTGTAAATTGTGACGGAATAGTCGTTGCACCCCACCGCAATTTGTGACTGATATTTCTGTCACAAACAACGATACTAAATCATTGTATCAGCGTTTGTGATGAAAATTCCGCTGCAAATATTTCGGAAACTTATAACATTAATAAAAAAATAGCTCATGTTATATGCTATTTTGCTTTCCAATAGAAAGCATCCAAACAATTTAAAAGCAATAATTAAATATAATAATAATAAGTAATAACTATCCAACAGTAACATTCCAATTGCTCAAATAAACTACACATTCATAAAATTCTACAATTGTTATAATACTGTTAAAGCTTTAATAGTTCTCACACATCAAAAGAAATAAAATGCATCAATTTTAAAATAATAAATAATATGAATTCATATGTTAAAGTCTTATTTCCAGGCAACAGTTGATTATACATCTAACTTATGTAATTTTTTATAAGTATAACAGCTCACGTTGCACATCTGCTCCACATTCTCTGTGGTGATGACAGAACACAATTTTTCCTTCCACCACTTGATTTCTGCTATGTTAATCAACACCGTTGCTTTGTAACTATCTTCTCCATAAATATACCTTAATGTAGTGGCTGTAAACAATGAAGCAAATGTATGAATTAAAATACATAATGTTGCCAAGCTCTAATTCTCTCTACTTCTCCTCTACTTCTTCTTCTGCTTACTGTCTTTGAATTTTACAGATTAGATCAACAACCTCTATCATGATATCAGAGTTTTAGGTGTTCTCTTATCTCTAATGGCTGCCTCGTCAACTACCACTTCGATGGATACATCTGACTCCAGTTCCTCTACTACCGAGATCTCAATCCCACCGCAACTGAAATGTTTTATGTCCAATGTGAAGACATTGATTATTGTTCAACTAACCATTAAGAATCACCTTATATGGAAGTCTCGACTTCTGAAATTGTTCATTGCAAACGATTTTTAAGGTCACCTCACGGGATCTACGGTGAAGCCGACGAAACATATTACCTCTTCTGATGGTACCAGTGCACTTAATCCTCTTTATACTGCATGGATGCTCATTGATCAGCATTTAGCTTCAACCATTTACTCTACAGTCTCACCCTCTCTTCTACCATACATACTTAATCTCAATTCTGCACATGAGATTTGGTCAACTCTCGAACGTCGATTGCAATCCTCCAATCGATCCCGAATTCCTCAGCTCAAAAGAGAATTATATCAACTACAACTTGGTGACAAAACTATATTTCAATACCTATCTGACATTAAGAATAAGATCGATGCCATCGCTTCTGATGGGTCTTCTATTGATGAAGAAGACATTATACATTACACCTAAATCGACTTACATGCCTCATATCAATCCTTTAAAACAATGATACGCACGCAACTCAATCCCATCTCTATCGATGATTTCTACGCTCTTCTTTTCAGTGAAGAGCTACATCTACATGCTGATACAAGTCGAGACTTCATCACATCATGTGTCGTGGATCCTAATTTTGCTCTCACTACTACTAGAGGCTCCTTTTGTGGTCGTTCGTCTGCTCAAGACAGAGGTCGCAGTCCATTTTCGACCCACTCTATCTCAGGACGTGGTTTCCCTAGTCGATTACCTAATATAATTTTTTAATTCGGTGTCAGCTCGAGGTGGCAGACGAACATGTTCAACTATTGAATGCCAAATATATGGGAAATTTGGTCATTCAGCTCTCAATTGCTGTTATCTTCACGACCCAAATTACACTTCTGCACCTTAAGCTTACATCACGACGGACACCTCTCAGCAAGAAGAATGGTTTTTAGATTCAGGAGCCACGAAACACTTGACTTCTAACTCCTCGCAGCTTCAGAACATTCAACCATACACTGGCTCGTCTCATGTCCATGTTAGTAATGGACAACAACTTCAAATCACCAATACAGGCCAAGGATTGCTACCTACACCACATCGTAAGCTATACTTATCTAAAATTCTTCATATCCCTCACCTCTCACATAACCTCATTTCTATTCACAAGTTAACCACTGATAATCTTTGATTTATCTTACTTGATGTTAATGGCTTTCTTATAAAGCACTCTAAGACCAACAAAATTCTTCTCCACGGTCCCAATCTTTATGGAGTCTACTAAATTAACTTAAGACCACTAGTTTCCTCCAACACTCACTATTTTTCTTCAACAACATTAGCTTCATCCATTCCAACAAACTATGTTTGGCACCAGCACTTAGGACATCCATCCCCATCAATTCAACATTTCATTCCCATAGTTTTCTCCAACAGCTCCACTGCCAATCATACTTATCATTGTACTGCCTATGCTCAGGCAAAATGTAGTCATTTTTCTTTTCCTTTGTCGTCTACTAGGTCCAACCATTGTATAAAACTTATTTACATTGATGTATGGGGTCCTTCCTCAATCATTTCTATGCAATCTTATTGTTACTATGTAATTTTTGTGGATGATTTCAGCCGTTACACATGGGTTTTTCCTCTATATTTTAAATCTGATGTTTGTTCAACATTCCTTCAATTTAAGAAATTGGTTGAAAATCAATTCCAAAAACTCATAAAAATTTTTCGTACTGATTGTGGAGGTGAATATGTTAATGCTACATTCCAACAACACTTAAAGAACTTTGGCATTATACATCAAACATCTTGTCCCTATACACCTCAACAGAACAACATATCCGAATGAAAACATAGACACATTGTTGAGATTGTTAGTGCATTACTGTTTGACACTCACCTACCACAAAAGTTTTGGGTTGATGTTCTTCTCACCGCGGTCTACCTCATAAATCGTCTACCCTCCTCTTTTAATAATTACAAATCCCCATACGAATGCTTATTTAACCATCTACCTGATTACTCTCATCTACGAACCTTTGGATGCTTATCCTATCCATGGCTTCCAACTCAACAATCACATAAATTAGCCCACGCTCACAACCATGTGTTTTCCTTGGATATGCCGACAATGCCAAAGGTCCAAACTATACATCTCGAGACATGTTCACTTTGATGAATCAATTTTCACATTTCATAGTGAAACTTCCACCTCAATCCCCACTGCTCCCACACCTGTTGTTACACCCGCCACACTGATTCCAGCCTCTTCTATTTAGCCACTATACCTCATCCCACAACTTCAGCTAATTCTCTTAACCCGACCACTACTACTCCTCACACCATTCCACTTCATTCGGATGAACCTACTACCACATAATTACAACCTACTAAAAGCCACTCCTCCATAGTGCAAATACTCCATCCCCCACCTAAGCATCCCATGATTACAAGAGTACAAACAGGCAAGCTTAAACCGAAGCAAATCCTTGATCTACAACATGCTGTTATACCCACAAATCCTACTGGATTCACTCAAGCATTTAAGTAGTCTGCTTGAAGAACTGCTATGAGTACTAAATTTGAAGCATTACAAAAACAGGGCTCTTGAGTATTAGTCCCTTTTGATCCTAGTCAGAACATCTTGGGGTGCAAATGGTTATTTAAAACCAAATACAATTTTGATGGCTCCATTGCATGCTACAAAGCGAGATTTATAGCTCAATGTTTTAAACATGAACATGACCTTGACTATAATGAAACATTTAGCCCGATCGCAAAATTTATCTACCATTCTCCTATTACTCACAGATATTGTTACACATCGTTGGTCTATTTTATTGCTTGATGTGTCAAATGCTTTCCTACATGGAACTTTAAATGAAACAATTTATATAAAACAATCGGATGGCTTTATAGACCCTCAATTTCCCCATCACGTTTGTCTTTCACAAAAAGCCATATATAGCCTCAAGTAATCTTCCAGACAATGGTTTGCTACTTTATCATCATATCTACTCAGTTATGAATTTAAAACAAACACTACAGATTCATCACTGCTAATTTTTCAGCGGGATTCAACTCAATTATACATATTAGTGTATGTTGACGACATACTGTTAACTGCAACAATCAACATGCAATAGACAAATTAATTATTGCTCTTCAATCGACTTTTAACATGAGAAACCTTGGCATACTTCCTCAGTTTCTTGGTTTGCAAGCAACGAACACATTTTATGGCATCCATTTGAGTCAATCCCAATATGTTAAGGAAATTCTTACCAAAACCGTCATGTTAGATTGCAAACTTGTACTCACCCCCTTGCCAACAATTCTACCTAATGCAGATCCGATAGCTATTCTTACTCCCGCCCAGAGTTTTATCCCCAAATTGTTGGAATGCTTCAATATCTAACTCTAACTCGATCGGATTTGCTCTTTGCAGTGAATTTTCTTTGCCAACACATGCATCAGCCCCAAGATATACACTTTCAAATGCTGAAATGTGTGCTTTGCTATGTTCAAGGCCTCTCCATCTTGGACTACCGATTACCCATTTTACATTACATTTAACATCATTTGTTGATTCTGACTGGGCTTTTGACAAATCTAATAGACGCTCCATCACCGAATACTGTGTGTTCCTCGGTAAAACACTCATCTCTTGAACAGTCAAGAAACAAACTTCGGTTGCTCGATCATCAACTAAAGTTGAGTATAGAGCCATATCAACGGCGACCTGTGATCTTATTTGGCTTCGTTGCCTTCTAAGCAAATTTCAAGTTCCACTACTCAACCCCATCAAACTCTATTGTGATAATGTTTCTGTTCTTGCTCTAGCCAACAATCCCATATTTCATGCCCGAATCAAACATATAGAGATTGATTTTCATTTTATACACAACTGCATTCACTCACATCACATTTCATTTCATCATATTTCAACGATAGATCAACCAGGTGATATTTTTACAAAGCTGCTTAATGCAGCTCGGGTTGCTTTACTTCGAGACAAGTTAACAATATAATCATCATTTGTTAACTTGAGGGGGGGGGGCTGATAAGTATAACAGATAAGTAACCCTTCTTATATATAAGCCGGCTGATGTTGCACACATGCTCCACATTCTCTGCGGTGGTGACAGAACACCTTTTTCCTTCCACCACTTGATTTCTTCTATGTCAATCAACACCGTTGCTTTATAACTAACTTGTCCATAAGTATACCTTACTATAGTGGTTGTAAACAATGATGCAGATGGATGAAATGAAATATAGAATGTTGCCAAGCTCTAATTCTCTATACTTCTCCGCTACTTCTTCTTCTGGTTACTGTCTTTGAATTTTGCAGATTAGATCAACAACCTTTATCAATTTTGAATATCCATGACACACTTGGACTATAAATTTCTACAACCAAATAATGAGATTTGCTTCAATTAAAAAAATATATATAATATGTGCAATAGTGATGATTTTAGGAGTTTGCATAGATAGTTATGCGCCTCCATCACACACTCAATATATATTGGGCAATAGAAGAATGTGTCAATTAGTGCAACACACTAATACAACTAGTTTCCCAATTGAGTCATCAGAAGGTCATTGTTTTATATGACCAAACCATCTAAGGCGACTCTCTCTAATCTTATCTACCATTGGAGCTAAACAACAGCACATTTCGTATCCTTTCTCTAAGAGTAAAGCCACTCATCCACCTAAGCATCCTGATCTCTGCAACACTTAATATTATGATTCTCTTTTAATGATCATCATTCTATGCCATAATAAAGCATTGCAGGTCTCACTGCCATTTGTTAGAATTTTCGCTCAAGTTTGAGGGAAAATTTTCTATCACACAATAAGCCCGATGCATTCCTCCACTTCAACCATCCAATATAAATTTTGCATCAATTTAAGTCCTCAATAATTTTTTTATTTGCAAACAACAACAATAACAATAACATCAAGCTTTTGTCCCACTACTTGCAGTAGGCCGTACGAATTGACAACTTTCCTATAGCGATTGTTGCTAACTCATCGAGTTTGCAACTCACCTTAAGAACTTATCATTTCTCAATAAGTTCTTTTGAGATCTATCTCAATGACTTCTCTAAGGTGGCCAACTCTTATTATGTTGGTGAACATTATCTCTCTTATATTTTTCTTGGGAACTCATTTTTTGTGTACTCTCTTCTTCTATCTCAAACTCTTCTGAGGCCCACATGGAACTTATCTACATGATAAACACCATTGACCAATTCAACAAAATACAAACTTCTTATTTTTGAATAATTATTTTTCTTTACTAATCTTGATTGCTAAAATATAAATTTCTTATTTTCATTTGATTTTATTTTTCTATTATATAAGTCTTTGAGTAATAATTCTAATTTAAATAAAAAAATTAATATTATCATAATTATATTAGCAAAAATTAATGATATTAATAAAAAATTAATATGGAGGTTAGTGGATAAAAAAATATTTTTTTTATTTGTGTTTTAATTAACCATTTAATTCTGAGTAGAGATAATATATTTTATATTATTTTTTGTTCTCATAGTTTTCCAAGAAATTGTTTCTTTATTCAAGCTATTAAGATCTGTGCCATAGGAATTACCGATGAATTTATTGGGCACTGACACCTTTTCATAATTTTAGTAAAACGAGAAGAGATGATAAATAATTTGTAGTTTAAATATATATTTAATAATTAAAAATAATCTTAATTATAAAAATTTTATACTAAAAATTTATTTTTTGAAAGTTGTCTCAACTCTCAAATGAAGTCATAGAATCTATTTAGGTTTCGCATTGAGTGTATTCCTATCTTTAAATAGAGAGCCAAAGGACAATCCTAAGGACTCAACCTCTCTACTTTCAAGCAATGAAATCACATAGCTTCTCTCTCTCTCTCTCTCTCTCTCTCTCTCACGCGCGCACACACACACATTTTTATAGCGAATTTTATGAGTAATGTCGCTCACGGATAAATTTAGATCCAACACAACTGGTTCAGATGGATTTGTTGACGAATTTATTACACCAATTGAACTAAACCAAATTATAAATAGAACTGAGCTGACCGAGGCTTAATTTTGAGACAACTTTCTTATTGCTTTCTAAAGTAGTTTTTCAGTAAAAAAATTTATAGTAAAAGAAATTTGTTGTACGAAAATGCTATTTTAAAAAGCAGTCACAAACGAAGCCGAAATAAAAAAGTATAACCGATCAAAATTACATAAAAACATAATTTTGGTTTTTTTTGTTCAATTTTATTTTAATTGAATTTCAAAATACTAATAACTAAATATAATTTAAAGTATTATCTCAATAAAATACACATATGCAAAATTATCTAGATATAGAGTAATTAAGATTGATACGTCCCCAAAAAAATTGGTCGATTGGACACGAATCTCGAGGCATATCAAAGTTGGAAATTTTCAAACCTAAATATTGGACAATTCAAACTCTGATTTCAGCAAATTTATAGTTAAACTAAATGTCTCGAAGAGACAAACCCAATGAAACCAAAATCGATCCAATCTGAGTCCAAATTGGTCCAAATCATGGAGCCGAAGCACATTTGAAATGTTTAAAACATAATTTGGATGACCAAATAACAAATATACAACTTGTAGGACTTTGTGCACACCTGCGCTTCTCGGGAACTTAAGGTTTCCTCTGC
>NW_021318575.1:953010-996404 GCF_001605985.2 Dendrobium catenatum | reverse complement strand
AGGGAAGTCTTTTCTTCCGCTTTTTCTGTTGGCCGTTTTTTCTCTTGTGTTGTCGGGTGTTCAGCATGGCCTCTAATCGGCTCTTAGATCCTGGTTTTTTAGATGGATCCTAGAAGTATCGTTCTTTTTTAGATGTTTTATCTGGTTGTGCATCTAATGTTTGTTTTCCACCTCTCAAAACGAGCTCTTTTCATGGTTTACCTACTGTTTAGATCTATGAGGAGGAGATCGCTTCTTTAGCCGCCCCTTTTTAGTTTATTCTGGTGGGTTTTTTTTCCCTCTCGTCGCCCTAGTTTGGATTCTATCCGTCGATTTTTCTTTAACCTAAAACTTTCGGCTGAATTCTCGGTCTTTTACCATCGTTCATACATGGTGTTCAATTGCTACATGAAAATTACTAAATGGTTGCCTACACTTGATATCGGTGTGGAATCTCTGATTATTCTCATCTGGGTCTTTTTCCCTAACCTTCGGCCTCACCTTTTTGCTCCCAAAATCCTTCATGCGTTGAGTTCTTCATTTGGTCGCCCCCTTAAAATTGATTATGCAACATATGTTGGCTCGCGGCCTTCTTTGGCACGTGTCTTGGTGGAATTAGACATTACGAAACTATACCCTGATAAAGTTTGGTTGGGGTTGGAGCATTTGGGTTATGTTCAACATGTTCAAATGGAGGCTTTTCCCCCCTTATGTGTGCTGTGTAAGGATATTGGGCACAAGCGGGGTGAGTGCGTTCTTCCTCTTATGTTTCCTATCCAATTTTATCTTCGAAGCCTTCTTTTCCTATTAAAAATGATGTTGCTGATATGGATATTGTTGATGAGGCTGTTTTGGGGGATGTGGCTTCTCCCGGACCTTTGGATTTGTTATTTAAGGTGGATGGCCATGTGAGTGATGGTCTTCCATGTTTAGCTGAGTGTGAGCTAGTGCCGGAAGCTAATCTTGAACTTTCTCCTAATGTCCCTGTTACTTCTATGGTTGAGGTTGTGCATGTTGTACTGGGTCCTAGGCTTTGTGTTAGTGTTGGTGGTGCTGTGAATTGTAAGGTTAATGTTATCTATGTGTTGTATTGTGCTAATTCTGAACCTGAAAGGTGCGGTTTACCTATGGATGTGCTACCCTCTATGGTGGGTGAGATGTCTGGTTCTTCTGTTTCTCCTATTAGTGAGTTACTTGTTTTTGCTGTCCCATCTCCTTCGAGCCCTGTTGTTCAGGATGCTGGATCCTCTTCAGTTAGATCTGCTTTGGTTAAGGTGCCTGCTGAGAGTGTTGATGCTAGCTATACCATCTCTACCCCTATAACACATGCTGGTTTAGTTCCTAACTCCTTTGTTGATGTGCCAGTTAATTTAATTAAGCCTCAAGCTATGGTGTATCATGTGGGAAACAATTCTAGGATAGATGTGAGGGTACATCTCGATTGGCTGCACTGTTCGTCTGAGTATGATTCTGATTCTTCCTCTTCGGAGTCTTATGGGGGTGATGATCCTGGGAATGGTTTTGCCTTGTTGCGTAACAAACCGGTTGTTTCTGTCGCCTCTCGTGGGAGGGGCTGACGGGGTAGGTAACCTCCCTCCCTTGTTGGTTGCCTTACTGTTTCACTTTATGGTAGACTTCATTGTTCGAGTTTTTTTGCTGGAAGTAATATGGTGCTGGTTCTTTGGAGCTCCGATTTATTTTTTGTGTTCATCTTTGGTTTGTCGGGCAATGATGTGGCTAGGGATTGTTTCTCCGTCGGCATGCTCGTGGCAACCTTTGGTGGTGGTCTTTTGCTCGGTTGGGTTGGTTGCTTCGCATTTCTCTTCACCAAATTGGGTGGTCCGAGCATGGCTTTGGAGAAGCTGGAAGCCTCGGCCTTTTACTGAGCCCTTGGGATTGATTCTCCGTGTATTTTTTTGCTTTCCTGTAATTTGGCTCTTTGCTTCAAAATAATAATAATAATAATAATTTGGATGACCAAATGATATTCAAATATGACATGCCAACATTCTATTGATAATAGCTCCCTTGTTATTGAATTTTTTAAACCTCAATTATGTAATGTGTTCTATATGATACATTGGGCTAATATATTTCACCTCAGGACGAGCATTGTTTGTAATAGTCTACAAAATTAGTAGAATCATTTTAACTATACCAAACCCCATGTTTTTTTTTCTTTTTCAAGGTTTTCCTTATAAAAAACTTGGTATTTATTATGACTCTCACATTCTTCTCTCTTTATATGTATGTGTACTAGATCTTCATTCAAAACTAATATATTAAACTATTTATCTCTCTAATATTGCGAATGTTCTGGTCCACAAAAAAGACAAATACTCTATATATTACATAAGTTTTATTTCTATTTTTTTATTAATTTTTGGTTGAACCAAATTTTTGTTATTTTCAAACATAATCATTCACCTAATCCAAATAACCTTTATTCTCAATTAAAAATAAAATTATTCTTTAATAAACCAAATTAAATCAATTAAATATTTTCTTTTTGACAATTTTTTATTCAAACCAACTAATGCTCGTCCTTAAAACCAACATGATTTTCTTTCCAAAATTTAATAGAAAAACAATAAATGCATAATATTCAATTTGTATTTATTTATTTATAAAAATAACACTTATCTATAAATTTTATTATCAATTTCCCATATTTATTAGTGCCACAATTAAATTATTACAAATTTATCAAAAAAAAAGTTACAATTTCATTAAAAATTTTAATATTTAAATTAAAAAAATGCAATATTAATTTTATACATTATCAAATTTCACCTATTATTTATATAATTATCTCTTTTTATTAATTTTCTTTTTCTAGAAAATTTGCTGTCCATATTCCTCCACGTCAGCCTAATCCAACCAATTATCTCAACGGATTACTGGGAAACCTCGAAGAATCTCAGCCGTCCATTTGGCTTAGATCGACTGGCGATTCTTCTGGTCTATTGTAAAGTATTCTATCTCTATCCAGTGATAGAAAGTTGTGCTTCTCTTTGTTTACAGACGAAAGGTCGGCCGTAACTAATTTTTTTTAATAAATTATTTTATTATTTTTATTACTCTTTTTTTTAAGTACTCGATAATTTATTAAAACCAATTTTGATGAGAATATTAATTATGAAAAATATTATATAATTCCGGTTGGCCAAATATGGGGCCCAGCTGACGTGGCATTGTTGTGTTGGCTGATAGAAATCGTAGAATAATGCTTTTAGGTTCGCTAATTTTATTATTAAAATGGTTATTATAATCATATTTTAATTAAAGATAGGAATAATTGAATAGGTCGGCCCATCTTTTATTCAGAGTATTGTCTCTAAAAATGAAGCCGAAAACGCAAAAATCAAAATTGTTATGCGCAACGAAATTTGATGTGATATATGTTGAGTTTCATGTATGAGTATTATACGAAGTAGATATTATTACGTGCAGTCCGGACAGGAGAACTGTCTGAATTCTATGATTGTGCGCAGTAAAAGCACAGTGAAAGCTCAATTACTGTAAATACAATCCTTTTACAGTGATTTTATTGCGCACACTCAGAATTCAGACGTAGCACCGATACGGACTCCGCATGCAATAATATCTATAGATATTAGACTATACTAGGGATTTATTTGGGATATCTTTTGACTACGGCTTTTTCATTAATTTTAAGAAATTTTTATACTAAAAAGCTGTTTTCGAAAGCAATAAAAAAGCTGTTACAAACGAACTTTTATTACGTCCGGTGCAAGGATGTAGAGGAACGTCCGGTCGGAGGCAATTTCCAGTCAAAAAACTAGGTATTTGCTCGGTTCAACTAGGTATTATTTGATAATAATGAGAAATACCGTTCTTTGAAGACCAATACCGAGTTATACCGAGCTGTACGAAAAACTCGGTACAACTTTGGTATAACTCGGTATTTGCTCGGTAAAGCCCGGTATAACTCGGTATTGGGTCTTCAAATGATGGTATTCTTCGTTATTGTTTGGTATTGCTCGGTATTTGCTCGGTACAACTCATTTTTTGGCGGGAATTTGCCTCCGACCGGACGTTCCTCTACGTCCGGTCCGGTCCCTCTACGTCCGGTCGGAGGACGTAATAATTGTTCGTCATAAACAAAGTATAAGTCAATCAATAATCTTAATAATCATTTTCATCAAATTTGAATTATAATATTATAACCCTAATTTTTTCCTAAAAAAGTGCTTAACCAATATCATTTAGGTCACTAATTAATGCTTGATTATTACAAAGAACTAGGCTTAAGGGAAATAATTAAATTTCTTATAAAATACATGATTGAAATTAATTAAGATCAATTACTTTTCCTTAATGTTGATGATGATAATTAACTTATTAATACTCCTTATTCTTCTTTTAACATATTGCTAATTATTATGCAAAAAATATATTTATGTTACAATATAAATAATAGCCATACCAAAAATTTGGTTGACATGTGTTTTATTTGTAGAAAACTATTTAAAATCTTTGAATGGACAAAACATGCCAACCAAATTTTTGGAGATTCATCTTCTCCAAAACAATTATTGGCCTCATATATTTTGTTTTTATTTAAGGATCTCAATAATTAATCAATATGTTGTCTTTATGAAATAATTAAGGTTTGTTATGTGATTCCCCATAATATATATTAAAGTAAAACTTTAAAGCTAACAAACAAAAATAAATTTGATTATTCACATGGATGTTAATGAATAACATGTTAAGGTACATAAATTGCTAGATTTATGCTTCGTTTTGGAGAGCTTTCTTACTGCTTTTAAAATAGTTTTTCAGTACAAAAAATTCTAATATGAGGCTCACGAATGACAAGTTCTTTTGCCAACCCTGGCTATAAGAGTCAAGTCCATTTATGAATTAATTGGGGCTAGCCTTGACTCATAGAACCGACCTGAAACTCATTGGAGAAGATAAATGAGCTAGCTCAAACTCATAGAATTGAGCTCAAAGTCAAGCTGCACTCATCTCATTCACAACACCAATGCTCAGTAATAAGTCCAAGCTTTTCGGTTGAATATGAGTGCGTGCGTTAATGTATAATGTGCAACTTCAATCCCCTTTTGATTCACTCCCCAAAAAATGGAAGCATAGGTTATGGTCATGATGATTGATCACTAATTCACATAGTTTATGGCTACCATGGTTCTTTGGCATTCTTCGCCATGATTGATCAAAGCTTGTAAGAGCGTAGCCCGATAATCGATCAATATAGTTGAGTGGGCTCTTAGTGCTTGATATTTGATTAAAACTTCTGATTGTAGGAAAATAATGGTTGATGGGCTGAGCTCTCAAGTGCAAGAGATACTTGTCAATGGACGTAAAACTCTTGATTTAGACTTTGTTTGGAACAACTTTCTCATTGCTTTTTAAAACAACTTTCGAGTACAAGAAATTCTTATTCAATAAATTTTGTTTTTGTTTTTTGTTTTTTTTTTTAATAAATTTTTTGATTAAAAAGCTGTTTTAGAAAGCATTAAAAAAATTATTTCAAATGAATCCTTAATTTCATACTGATTACCTGAAAGAATGTACTAGCATAGAAAATAAGTATTAACAAATGATCAATTGGTAATATATCTTATTAACATAAGACTAAAATTTCATTTGTGATAGTTTTTGAACACTATTATTTTATTATTTTTTAAAAAAATTTATACTAAAAAGTTACTTTAGAAAGCAGCGAGAAAACTATCCCAATTGAAGCGCAAACTCCACTCTTAAAACTCATTTTATTTCACCACATTAATTTTCTCAATTTATTGTCATCACATGCAAAGTAATTGCAAACAAATAATTAAGTTGTGAATAAAATGAAATTAAATAATTTATTTAATAATAATTATATATTAGATTTTCCCAACCACATTAATTTCATATTAATTAAATATGTAGCATCAAGAGGAATTATTGAGGTGCTCATCATTTCAGATCTTCTTTGATGTGAATGAAATGCTCATCTTTGCTGTCACAGTACCAATTAGATAAAAATACAATCAAAGCTGTTTTTGCTTCTCTCTGTAGTGTTTTGTTTGGGACGGTTTTCTATCTGCTTCTTAAAGTAATTTTCTAGTTTAAGAAATAGTAAGAAAGCCGTCCCAAATAAAGCCTAAATTTTGGACAACTTTGCATTTTATTCACTAAAGCTGATAATTATTTTTTAAATTCATTTTCAAAGTAATTTTTATAAGTTCTGATAAATTAAAAATACTTTTATGTGTTGGAAAATTTCATACTGTAGAGTGTTTATTTAATATTTTAGTTTTAATCAAAGATTCAGCACATACAGACAAAAATTATGTAGCTCTCTCATCTCTGGAACCTCTCACTCACATGAAGAATGGAACTATATTATATTTATAGATATATATATTTTTTATAAGGTATGGCCTTTTAGTAAATTTGATTATATTCTATAATACTTCATCAAACGATTCATATTGATTGTCTTAATTATGCAGTATTCATCTACTTTTTCAGTATCTTAAAGATATTAGAATTAAATGATCATGAGCTCAATAGATTTGTCTTGTTGAGCGGGTCGATTTGATTATAATTACTCAAGATTTGAAGATATTTTAGTCGTTCAATTAATGTTTAAAAGTTTTCAAATAAGCTTTAAGTCTTTGATTTAGGCTCATTTGGACTTTGATAGAAACATTTATGGTGTTGATGGGGGGTTCATATCGTTGAGAAGTTAAGTTCAACTAACTCAAATTCTTTTCAATAGCTGATGGTAAATTAGGCTTCATTTATGACAACTTTCTTAATGCTTTGTAAAGCTAAAAATTTTTATACTAAAAAGCTGCTTTAGAAAGTAGTAAGAAAGATTTCCCAAACAAAGTCTTAGTTACAAAATTTGTAGGGATTAAAATTTTTTTGAAAGTTATTATTTCTCTCTTAACATAAAAAGTTGGATAATAAACTTTTCACAACTATTATATTTTAATAGATTTTACTGTGTAAAAGATTTTTCTCACTAATAAAATTTTTTCATGAAAGCAATAATGAAATGGTAATATTACATTTTCACCCTCTGCATGTTCTTATTATATTTTTGAGTTTTCTATAAAGCAATCCACATGGTAGCTATATCCTAATAATGTAGCTATGTTAGTTTTTATTTAAGAATTTTATGAATTCAAATGAGTCATGATTTTCAAGAATATAATAATGGAAGGGGTCATTCTCTTAGAACTAATAATTAGTTTTGTTGGTGCCTAGCAGTAGGGGAGTAAGTGAGTTGAGCAGGTTTGAACTCAACTAGTTAACGAGTTCATGAGTCAAGTTTATCGAGCCACGAGTTCAAGTCCACACTTAAGCTCGTATATTAAAGGAGTTTGAGTTTGAGCTCAACCTGACTCGGCTTGTAAGTTCATTAAAATGGTCGATCAACTTAAAATACTTTTAATTATATATATATATATATATATAGTTTAATTGGGCCGGGCCGGCTCGCTCTCATCCACTAATTAGGCCCACCATCAAGTTGTAATATTTTCAAAACTGCCAATTCAATTTCATACGTGCTGTTGATGTCGTTTTGTAATGTGGCTGCACCTTGGGCTTAATTAGTGGATGGGAGCAAGCTAGCTATGGGTTTGACACGATATGAAATTTGAATATGACCTAAAAATTTGAGGTTCGGGTCAACCAGCTTGAAAAATGGGTTAGATTCGATTTCGTATTCTGACTTGATTGTAATTTTGGATCAGATGCAAGTCAACCCAAAAACATGAAAGCAACCTGAAGCTCCGTCGCGCACAAGCTCGTCCGTCACGCTACTCATGCTCGCCTGTTCAATGCCTACTTGCTGCGCGCGCTCGCACGCTAGCCTTCTCCCACTCGCCCTTGCTCGTCCACTCGACCGCCCCCGCTTGGTCACCCATCCCACTCCAATCGTGTCAATGGGTTGGGTCGAGTCGAATCGGGTTAGTGGCGAGTCGGGTTCTGATCTGTAGGTGATTCTAATTATATCTATGTTTAACTAATTCGGTTGGGTTCAGATTTGATCAAGTTTGAGTTGGACCCGAACTGACCCGAAAACTAAATTTGACACCCCATACATTGAAGTTAACTTGATATTAATAATTAGATTTTTTTCAATTAAAAAAAAAATCTTAGGTAAAAAAAAATCTTATATTATGAGATTATATCAATGGTCTCATTCTCATACGGCTTAACTTTTTGTTACAAAAATTTCATTAAGTTATATTAAAAAAATTTTACAAAGGCGAGTTCCTTGTTTTAAAAAAAATTACTCTATATGGTTAAGGGTTTCAAAACTGGTTGGGTTTGAGCCCGACACAAAATTGAATCAAGCTGAATCTGACCAATTTAATAAACTGGTAAAAATGGTGAACTAGAACCCGACCGGCTAGCAACATGAATATGGCCCGATAACCCATTTTAATAAAGAAGATATTTTCTTACTAACTTTTTATCATAGATTTAGGGCTAATTGATAAAATAATGAGAATGTCATACCAATAAATAAAATAATTTAAGAAAAAATGAGCCTTTTTCGGATTAAAATTAGGTAGACATGTCAAGCCGAATCCGACCCTTTTAATAAACGGGTCGGAATGCACAACCCGAGTCTCGCCAATTTATTAAACGGGTCAACTTGAATTCAAATTTTTTAGGTCGAATCATTTATTAACACCCCTATATATGATCAACAACTTTGTAGGATAAGCTCTAGCAAGTTGTCCTCTTTGTATTTGTTGTTTTAATATCTAGGCTTCATAACTATACCATAAAATTTTTATGTATTTGTAAATCAAACCTTAAATTCTTCATCATCACATATTTTTATTATTGATATTTTTTATGTGATTTTGATATTAAAATAATATATAATTAAATAAAAAAAATTTAATTGTTATATATAAAATGATTTATTTTATGTATGTAAAACTCATATTTTTATTGCTAATATAAAATTTATTGAACAATCGAGATAGGAATTCTGCCGTGTTGTACTCAAAAGTCGCTATTTTAAAATATGATTAATAGTAATTATTTGTCAATTACTCCATTGCTTGGTTCTATTTATTAACCAATTATGCCTTTAATGATAATAGTTGAAATGCAAAATTGTATTTCCATATAAGGAGAATTTGGTGATGGAATTGAACTTAGCTTTCACATCTTTTTTGGAGAAAAAAAAATTGTGAACTATTATAGATTTTAATTGAATAATATTTCTTTTGCTTGTGTTTCTTTCAACATTCATTTAATGTGCTGATATTTATGTTTTTGTATTGTATTATATGAAATGAATCTATTATAATCTCTTGCAAGTGAAGAGTTAAATCTAATTAACAAACCATTAAAATTTTATGCTCTTGAACTCAAGGGCTATAAACATCTTGATGGGGTGCAAATCTTGATGCATATATGTATTAAAAAATATCAAAAACTAAATTTAAGACCATCCAAACTCTAATTTCAATAAACCTATAGTCAAATTGAACGTCTGAGTGGGACGAACCCAACGACACTAAAATCGTTCCAATTCGAGCTCAAATGGGCTTAAATGAAGGGCTTAAAACATATTTGAAAGCTCCAAAGCATTAATTGGATGAATAATGATATCCAAATACGACATGCTTACAATTGAATCTAGTGGCTCGACGAGACGAGCCCAACGGGTCAAAGATCGCTTAATTTTGACGTCATTAGGGAATATAAATGTTTGACAAACGCTTCATGATTGAGGGAATTAGTATGGGCCATCCGATGAAGCACTCCAAATTTATCCTGGATCTTCTTAATATTTATTGTGCATGTTACTCCAAAAAAACTATAAATAGACCTTAATTCCTCACATGAGGGGGGCGAAAAAAAGAAGAAAACTAGAGGTTACTCTTTTATTTTCAGCCATTTCCGCTGCCATCGAATCTCTTATCCACCGCAGACCATCGTTAGAATTCTGCCAATTCGCTGATTATTGTCGAATCTCCTCCCAGGAATTGCCGCCGTCGGATCTCTTCCTGATTGCTGATTGTTGTCGAACCTTTGTCCAACTATCGTTGTCAGCTATCTGTCTGATTACTGACCACCTTCGGCTAACTATGGTCCTTCCAATCTCCGCCGTCTGCCGTCTAGTGGAACCATTTCAACTTGGCAAGACCTCATGATTTTTTCCATTTTTATGAATTTTTCACGTAAAAATTGTGGTATCTCTTATATGATTTCTACCCCCTATGTCTGTGTACTGGATCTTCGTACAAAGTTAAATCGTTAAGCTCATTATCTCTCTACCATCACAAATGTTTAAGGACACAACAATATCATATATATATCATAGCTGATTGAGAGAGAGAGAGAGAGAGAGAGAGTCTTAGCTGATTCTTCAAGAGATAGATGGCATCAATCCAAAGAGCCCAACCTAAACATCTTTCTCTAAGCTTTATTCTTTGTTCAACCTGATTCTATGATCCTAATGTGTTTGAAAACTTTTATTTAAATAAGGGAAGCATTCAAAATCATGCAGACCTTGTTTTGTTGAGGACAGTGGCAATTATTCTATATTTTGTTAGGTTATTCTATTTCATTAGATAAGCCATCTGTTATAATTTTAATTTTTTTTCTTTTACTATAAGAAATATTTCTTATAGAAAGAAAATTGTAGAATCATTCCTAATATTCCAAAATACATTGGATGGCTTAAATGGTTAGATGCACTAAGTGACAAAGACAATTAGAGTGGGTTTAAATCTTTTCTTTAAAGGCTATTTGGTTTAGGTGATTGATTCTTTCAACATTTAGGCTTCGTTTGGGACGGCTTTTTTACTGCTTTCAAAAACGGAATTTTAATACAAAAATAAAAAAAATTGTACTAAAATTCTGTTTTAGAAAGCAATAAAAAAGCCGTCCCAAACGAAGCCTTAGATAATGAATTATTTAATTGTTTTGGCTGACTCTTAAAGAAATATATGGCATCCAAGGAGTGCCCCACTTCAGCTTTCTTCTATCTCATTAAGGGATAGGTGGCCCAAACCATGAAAATGATTTCAGAGCTTACTCATCCACATTTTTTTAAATCTTCTATCTCATTAAGGGATTGCTATTCTTTAAGGGACAAATGTCACATTCTTTTATCATATGTTGAATAATTTGTGGCTAAAAATTCAATTTTATATTAATTAAAAATTATATTTTAATTAGAAGAATGGTATGTATTATTTATTAATTAAGGGAAAGAAAAATGTGCATAAGCTCAAAAGTGTTGGCCATACAAGTAAAGGAAAGAGAGTAAAACTTAAAAGAAAATGAATAATCAAATATAATATTGTAATTTTTTTTAATAATGATTGATATATATATATATATATAATCTTTCCATCATGTATTTCTTGTGATGATGGAGCGGGGCATCCAAGATTTGTATGGAAAAAATAGAGCGCTATTTAGGCTTTGTTTATGACAGCTTTCTTATTGTTTTCTAAAGCTTTTTTTTAGTACAAAAATTTCTAATTCAAAAAAAATTTTGTACAAAGAAGTTGTTTTAGAAAACAATGAGAAAGCTAACCCAAACAAAGCTTTTGTTTAGTATAAATTAAATTTGAACAAAGGAGAAGTCAACCATAGAATGGAAATCCAACCCTCCATTGCATTCACATGCTTAGGTTTCATTTGGGATGACTTTTTTATTTCTTCTTAAAACAATTTTTAAGTTTAAAAATTAAAATTTTTATACTATAAAGCTACTTTAAGAAGCAGTAAGAAAGTTATCCTAAACGAAACCTTAATCTTGACATCCTTCTTGCAATTGAAATTTATTTAGCTTTATCATAATGTCTTTGCAAGTGAATAAAAAGTAAATGCAATCAATCACTTCATATTTACAAGAATTTTATAATAACTTTACTCTACTATTTTTATCTCAGGCCAAAAGAAAGTTGCTTACCAATCTTTAACTCTACATTAATTATTTACTTAATTATTAAGCCCCTTTGATTTTATGCTAGATACATCACCAAAAATCATCTTGGCCAAGCACTAATCTCGACACATATTTGAACTGAAAACTTTCAAAATTAAATTTAGAATCATTCGAACCCCGATCTTAGTAAGCTTATAGTCAAATTGAATCCATAGACAAGATGAAACCAATGACACCAAAATCGGTCCAATATTCCAATTCCAAATAGGCTCGAATCAAGAGGCTAAAGCATATTTGAAAGTTTGAAAGTATTAATCCAAATAATATTAAAATATGATATGTTTATAGTTGAATCAAGCAGCTCAATGAGACGAATCCAACAAGCATAAGATAACTTAATTTTGACATCATTAAGGTACTTTATTGCTTGATGAAAGTTTTATGATTGAAGGAATCAATTTGAACCGTTTGATGGAGTACTCTAACTTTAGCCTATGTTTTTTCTATATTTTTTGGAGCAAGTCAATCTCAAAAATCTATAAATAGACTTTCATTCTTCACATGATGAAGAAAGAGGAAGAAGGAATGATCATTGCCACTTTGGATCAGCATCAAATCTTTACCATCTACAATGTAATAACAAGATTTAACCTAACAATAACAAGATTTAACCTTGTTGTTAGGTATCAAAGTTTATCTATGGACATCTAGTTTCCATAATCCTTATTGAAAAAATTCAACTATATTGTAGGGTATTAACTGTTATATTATTTATTTATATTAACTCTTATACTTAATTTTTGTAATCTTCCTCTTCTTCAACAGTAAAGAAAGGAAGATCTTTGTACACTTACTATTTAGTGGATTTTACAATTGGGCTAGGCCCTGTCGATTTTTATTTCCTTTCCAAAATTTTTCATGTAAAAAATTATCTGATCTTACTACTTTTATCTGTACATATTAAATCTTTGTACAACGTTGAGACATAAAACATACATTCTCACGGCTCAACACGCAATGGCGCTTATATCTATAAATTTTGCTGATATTTTTGAATCATCAAACTCATTTTGATATGACTTCAGCTATGATTAGTATTATTCATTATCTCTCAACTCCATATCTTTTGGATCAAATGATTTTCAAAGCCAACAATTAGGAGTGTGATTTTTCCTCCATGTGCTACTGTTCTTCAAGGAGAGGAAGATGATGAACTTGATAATGATGATGTCTAGGAGATAACTTGATTGAGTGATGAAGAATGTTTTTTTTTTTTTTCCTTCTCACCCGTTGGAGTTCTAGAGAAGTTTTAGATCATTCTCAAGGTGACATAACATGTAATCATTGTTAATTTCTCTTCTCTTTTGCACCTCAGCTCGAATTGTCATTAAGGTCAAGTTGAGCTCATTTTTAAGGATAGTGAGTATGATCGATCATTATTGTGAAGTGTCTTTGCACTACAGGAAAAATATCATTTTTTGACGGCAATTTTCATTGAAAATAGTCAAAATCCGTCGAAAAATAACCAATTGGGACTCATCTCTTAGATCTTTGAACTTGCTATATCCTATCGAGCGAGGCACACTCAAATCATTCTCGTGCAGGATTCAAATTTTACAACTCACAAATCCTATTGAAAATTATCCCAAAAAAAAAACTATTTTATGATTTCAATAAAGCAAAAATCATCTATTTCAAAAAAAAAATTAAAAATAAATTTATTACTACTGATGTATATCATCAATTAATTATCTTGATCGCACACAAATATCGAGGTGAAATCGAGCCGGAAACTTCAAAAATTAAATACGGGATCACCTGAACTCCGATTTTAGCGAACTTGCAGTCAAACTGAGCGTCTCGAAAATACGAACTCAACGACACCATTTGACTCATTCGAGCCCAAATGAGTCCAAATCAAGCACCCAAAGTGTTGTTAGAAAGTTCAAACCATAATTTGAGTTACCAAACGGTTTCCAAATATGATATCATGCTTATAGTCGAATCGAGCAGAACGATGAGAAAAATCTAATGAGCCCAAGGTCGCCAAATTCCGACATCATTAAGACCTTCAAATGTCTGACGAACGGTGCACGATCAAGAGATTCAATATCGACCATCCATCCAACCACTCCCTATTTACCCCTGATCTCTCACCTATTTACAAGCTATGCCACTCCAGAATATCTATCAAGGGATTCAATATCGGTCTTCCATTTCTCATGAGAGGGGACCCAATCAAGAAGAAGAGAAGAGAAGGACAGGAGGGAATAACTCCTCAACCAACGCCGGAGTTCTGCCCGACGCCTCAGTAACGTCGGAGTTCTGCCGACACTAGCTGGAATTCTATCGGACGCCCGAGTGACGCCGGAATTATGCCCAAGTGACGCTGAAATTTTTCCCAACGCCAAAGTAGTGCTAGAATTTTGCCCGACACCCAAGTGACGCCGGAACTCTACCCGATTTCCAAGTGACGTCGGAATTCTAAGCGATTCTGAATTCGGCTTAAATATACAACTTGTTTGTAATTGAATTTCAACCTGGAAAAGAAGCATTGTAATCAGATCGTCCTAAATTTTAAGGACGAGTCATTCTCTTATACCTCAAATAAACACTAGTGAAATTATTTCAACTGGGCGTGGCCCTTTGATTTTCACTACATGAAAATTATCATTTTCTGGCGTCCATTTTTGCAGGAAAAATGGCTACAATCTGTTAGAAATGTGCATTTCTGATGGATTTCCAGTGAAAATATTTTCACTGGTTTAACGCACGTCGAAAAAGGCTTTCCAGCTCAAAATCATTTGCCGGAAACATTTCCAACTTATTTCTGGCGGAATTTACGCTGGAAAATTATTTCCGGGAGAATTATAAGAAAAATAAGAAAAAGAGTTTTTTTTTTGCCGGAATGTTAGCCCCGCCCGAGCCCACTCCATCACCGGAGCCCAGCCGCAGCCCCTGAATTATTATATTAGTTAATTTAATTTAATAATAAATTAATAATTTATTTAACTTAATTTAACAAAATAAATAATTATAAAATTTTACTATAATTTAAGTTTTAATTTAAATCATTTAATTTTTTGTTATTAAATAATTAAATGATAATTTATTTTATTTTATTATAATTTAAGTTATTAAATTCTATAATTTAATTTATTTTTTAAAATATAAAATATTGAATTTGAAAATAAGTTATTAAAATATAACTTAATTTTTTTAATTTTCGTCGAAAATCCGCCGGAAATGTCACCAGAAATTCCTTCAAAAATAATCCGTCGGAAAACCACTCAAAAAATATGTCAAAAATTTGTTAACAATTTTCCGTCGGAAATCCGCTAGAATTTGTGACGAATTTTTTTCGATGAAAATTCTGTCAGAAATGAGCTGTTTTCCTATAGTGTTTTTTCCTTTTTAGGGTTTTTCAAGTAAAAATCTTTGTGTTATTCGTCTCCTGTTTGTGTGCTAGTTATCCGTACAACGTTGAGAAGAAATTTTCTAACTCTATCGCCGTGTATATTTTAGTCTGCAACAGTTTGGCGCCGTCTGTGAGAAACATACTCCCATAATTTCAAGTATTGCTTCAATGGTCAACAAGCGTAGCAGTCGCATCGTTGGGGCTTCTCGCTCCAACTCCCAATAGTCCAGAAATTAGTCTATGAAATATAGACGCCCGATGTTTGCCTCTTTTTACCCTGGGGGGAAAAATACTACTGGAGAAGGATCCTCGGGACCTTCCTTAAAAGAGAGAATCCGAAAGATAGAAGAATCTCAGAACAAGATCCTTCAGCTCTTGCGAGAGATTCGGCAGCCGTCACTGGCACATTGGGAGGAAGTTCTTCTCCCTCGAGATCCACCACTAGCTGAAGATGTTCAACTTGAACATTTTCAAGCAGAGATTCCTCTTCCTCCACCAAGGAGGCATCTATAATCATATTAAAAAAATGAACTTGTCGATACAATAAGTTCTACCCATCCCTCACACACCGGTCAGTAACCTCACATTCTTCGAAATCTCCCTGAAGACTTAGCCCAACCGTATGTTGCTGAGCTCCCTCACAATGTCCTACATCATAAACAATGGAGATTAGTACAGGAAGAGTTCCCCCGAGGAGATGTGAGGCAAACTATTCGATAGAGGAACTTCTAGGAGTCACATCTCTAACAGAAGCCATTCTTTAGCACCCCGTTCTGGTTGGATTGAAAATACCGAGCGTTGAATCCTATGACGGAACATCTGACCCCTATGAGCATATCGATCACTATAAAACTATCATGCATATCCAGCGAGCCTCGGACGCACTCCTCTGCCAGATTTTTCCTTTCACCCTTAAAGGACAAGCTCGAACGTGGTTCTATTCGCTCTCCTATGGAACTATTCCTTCATTTGTCAAATTAGCCAAAGTGTTTGTTGAACAGTTTATAGTCAATCGAATAATTGCTAAGGATTCTTCCACCTCTCCGGGATCTATCAAAATGAAGGAAAATCGTTGAAGGGGTATTTTTAGTAATTTTCCACCAAAGCTCGATAATTTTTAGGAGTAGATTCTGAATTGCTGAGAGGAGTCTTTCTCGAAGGCCTTCGTCCTGGCACTTCTATTCGACACTTATGCGAGATACTGTTCATTCATATGCTGACTTGATTCATCGTGTGGAGGCACAAATCTCAGCAGATGAAGCCATAAATGCTCACAAAAAATAATTTGAGCAAATCAATGGGAAATACAAAGGTGCACCTGGGATAGATAATTCATCTTATTAATAGAAGAAGCAAGGGAAGAATAATCTATCTCCTAGGTCTCCACTACCGTAATGGGAACCTCGATAGGAAAATGAATATACCCCACTCAACACATCTCGAGTAAATGTATTGATGGTCGTTCGAGATCAAGATATAATGAAATGGTCGAATCCTTTGTAGTCGAACATGGGAAATCCAGATCAGTACTGTCACTTTCATCATAGTCGTGGTCACACTACCAAAGCTTGTAAGCAACTCAAGGATGAGATTGAAAGACTTATCTGTTAGGGTTATCTTCAACAATTTATTCGAGATCCATCTACTCGAGAAGAAGCTCATCTCGCTTGGGCGGGCAGAATCAACAACAAAGACAATCATTAAATAATATTCAAATGATTGGTGAGATTGAATGACCACGCACTTCGTGTATTTGTATTAGTAATACTACTTGACTTATTTTATCATATCTCTTTTATGTTAAGTAGGAAGTCACTTTGATATCCCTAATATCTTCTTCCAAGTTAAATGTTATATTATCCCTGTACGTATATCTTATGTGTTGAGTACATTGTAGCTTATATATCCCTAAATCATACTAGGGACTTATTGCAATGCTTTTAAAACCGGATCGGACCGGTCGGTTCAACCAGTTGAACCGCGAACCGGTCGGCCGGCAGGTTACGGTTCAAATGAAAACTTGTTTTGCAGAAAATCGGGATAAACCCGCTCAAACCGGCGGTTCGACCGCTGAACCGTCGAACCGGTCCGGGTTTTTGATAACCGGCCAGAAAGCTTATACGCGGAGAGGAAAAAAAACTCATTTGCGTCGATGTCTGATCAAGTCTTCGGCTTCGAGCTTTAACAGAGGGAAAAAATTCGACCTCTTCTTCCCCGATGGTGTGCAAAGCTAATAGCGTCTCCATTCTTCTCCTTCGCGAAGCAACAAGTAAAATTTGTCTCCTCCTACAGACCTTCTTTCATCCCCTCTTTCAACGAGGTAACTTTAAAATTGTTTATAGTTTTGATTTTTGAATGCTTTTGGAAAGTTCTTTCATCCCCCCTAGCTCGTGTCAACCTGGAAGCTTGGGAAGAAAGCCAGCATCAGGCATACATGTGAAGAAGCTCTCAATGGCATAAGCAAAGTAGTACAGGGATATCTACTAAATGGATTCAACTGTGATTTGTACAGCTGCTTGTAATGCATCGATTATGGACACTTGTGAGGATAAAGTTATTTATTGACGCATAAAATTAAATGATGCTATGGATGCAAAAGTGCATTCTGAGTTTGCTTGCATGTGTGGAAATCAATTAGATGCAGTTATGGATGACACAACTTCTCCACATAAATGCACTCCAACTGTTCAGTTAAATGCCCCATCAAAACCTACTTGCTGAAATGATAAGTTTGCTTCATAATAGTAGCCTGTAGCCCTTCATCCAACTGTTCAGTATTTTTTATAAAAACTTTATGGCTCTGCCACTGATTTTCTACCATGTAGTTTTCTATCTGGCATAGTTTTCTATCTTGTATTTTTCTATGTTGTAATTTTTTACCTTGGGTTTTAATTTGTGTATATGATTTTATTATAATATTTAAATATAATAAATATTTATTACCTCATCCGGTTCGACCCCAGTTCGACCCTGGTCGAACCATCAAACCGCTAACCTCTCCTTCTTCCGGTTCATTGATCGGTCCGATTTTCAAAGCCTTGACTTATTGTATTGTCTCACATGACATAGTGATGTGTTGTTCATTTTGTTTTAATATTGTCTCATTTTAAAGGATAAAAAATGACATAAAAAACTATTAATTAATATAATATCTTTATCCATGATTTGGGAAATACACAATATTTATTATATCTCAATTACTGGATGATCAATCCCATGGGGATTTGATCCGACTTCTTTCACATAGATTAATGTCATCAAGAAAAGGCTCTGACATACAATCTCAGATATGTCTTATATTCTTGGTGGATTCTCTTAACCTCTTCCATACAGGTTAACGTCATCGAGCAAGGCTCTGACATATAATCTCGGATAGGTCTTACATCCTTAGTGGATTCTCTTGACCTCTTCCACACAGGTTAACGTCATCGAGCAAAGGATCTTACATACAACCTCAGATAGGTCTTACATCCTTGATGGATTTTCTCGATCTCTTTTATACATGTTAACATCATCGAGCAGGGCTATAACATACAACCTCGGATAGGTCTTATATTCTTGGTGGATTCTCCTGATCTCTTCCACACAGGTTAACATCATCTAGTAAAGGCTCTTACATATAACCTCAGATAGGTTTTACATCTTTTGGTGGATTCTCTCAGCCTTTGAAAGGCTAAAAAACCTCAAAGAGAATGAAAGGTACTTTTATCAAAGCATATCTCAAAGAGATGTAAATAACTTAGTTTTCTTTGAAGGACAAGTTCATTTCAAATAAAAAACAAGCCTGAAGCTCATACAATAATCACAACTTCATATAAATATCATTGGAGTTACATTACAAAATTGTACGTCAAGTTCAAGCATACATTTATTCTCACTAGAAGTTGAAATCAAAAAATACATTTACGTTATTCATACAAAGATATATAATGACAACACACTTTTGTATGGATGCATATTACCTTCGTAAAATATCACTGAACACCCGCCATCATCCGCTCTTTGTTTGGTGTATGCCGGTGGTCCTTTACTTCATATCAGTCATTATTGGCTTCTCGCTCAACTACTGATAACAACATATCCTCCAACTCTCTCCTTTAACTCTACAATCGACTGTTGACTGCCGACTAAGTTCTTTTCAAATAGCATCAAAATTCTCCCTATCTACTCACCACTTCTGGTTATTCTCCCGTTACAGGACTTCTGCACGTCGCGGGACTTTCGTAAGAATTCCACCCGATGTAGCTTTCTCCCATCGCATGACTTTTGCACGTTGCGAGACTTTCGTCGGAATTCTACCCGACGTTGAGCTTCCTCCCGTCGTAGGACTTCTACACGTCACGGGACTTTTATCAGAATTCTACCCGACATTGAGCTTCCACCCGTCGTTGGACTTCTACCCATCTTGGGACTTTCATCGGACTTCCAACCATATGTTGATAATCATTAATTTTCCACCTAACACAGGATCTTGAAGAGGGAGGCAGAAGAAGAGAAGTGGCTGTAAAAAAGTCCAACTTCTACACTAAGAGAGAGACTCTGAATTTGCGTAGAGGATGCCACATACAAAAATAGGGGAATGTCTCAATTGTAAGAAAGTTAGAATGCGGGAGGAGAAAGAAAAAGGTTGCAAAATTTTTCTTTTACACTGAAGAGGGGCGTCAATTTAAGTATGGAAAGTCGCCTACAAAAAACAACATAACGCCTCTAGAGCAAAAAGAAAAATGGGGGAGAAAGAAGGAAAAGGAGGGGAAATCTCCAACTTCTGTATAAGAGGAGGGGCGCCAAGTTAAGTAGGGAAAGTCACCTACTGAAAAATAATGAAAAGCCTTAACTGTCAGAAAGCCAGAGGTAGAAGAAGAGAAGGTGCAAGTTTCCCCCTAGCCATGGGGGGCCATTTATAACATTTTTGGGAGAAGAAAAGAAGTTTCCAGATTTATCTTGAATTTTAAAAAATTTTAGAATTTTTTTGAATTTTTTTTGAAATTTTTTTCGGATTTTTTACACACAAAAAAAATGTATGTCGGCTAGCGGTTCGGGCAACCGGTAGCGGCGAGCTTGAACTGGCGCCCCGCCACCAAACGGTGCGGGCCGACCACATGGGTCAGGCATGATGGGTGCGGGCCAATGCCAGACCAGGCGGGCCTAGCAGGGCCACGGGCGGGCCCAGGCGGGCCAGTCGTGAACGGAGCCAGGCATGGCCTAGGCTGGCCGCAGTGCGAGCTAGCAGACCTAGCGTGCGGATTCAAGCCGTCGGCGAAGGCGGTGGCGGCCGGCTGGCAGTTCAGTCAGTTTGGATTCCCACTCGATTTGGGGTCTAATTTTCGCCCCGAAAAGGCTGAATTGAACGTTTTTAGGTCCCCATGACCATTTTTTGACGCTCAGGATTCAATTTCGGCACTTTTAAAGCCATTTGGAGCTCATACGTGCAAGATTAGATTTCAAATCACATGAAAATTTTTTCCACTCTATGACACGTACTTTTGGACTCCTGAAACTTCGACATTTGAAAATAGGGGACAACTGATGTATCATCAATTAATTATCTTGAACGGGCACGAATCTCAAGGCAAAATCGAGTCGAAAACTTCAAAAATTAAATACGGGATCACCTGAACTCTGATTTTACCGAACTTATAGTCAAATTGAGCGTCTTAGAAATACAAACTCAACGACACCACATTCGACTCAATCCAAGCCTAAATGAGTCCAAATCAAGCACCTGAAGCACTGTTGGAAACTTCAAACCATAATTTGAGTTACCAAACGGTTTCCAAATATGACGTTCTTATAATCAAATCTAGCGGCTCGACGAGAAAAATCTAACGAGTCCAAGATCGTCGAATTCAGACATCATTAAGACCTTTAAATGTCTGACGAACGATGCACGATCAAGGGATTCAATATCGGCCGTCCATCCGACCACTCCTTATTTACCCCTGATCTCTCACCTATTTACTGTAATATCAAAGATCTGCTCCAGGATCGTCCAGGACGATCTGGATCGTCCTGGGACGATCAGTGGAAAATCTGCTCCAGAATGTGCCCAGTTTTTCTCCAGGTGATTTTCTGTACACATCGTCCAAGCCGATTTGGACATCGTCGTTTTGTCGCGGCCCGGTGCGAGCGGGATTCGTCCCGGATCGGGTCGGGTCGTGACATTTACAAGTTATGCAACTCCAGAATATCTATAAATAGACCTCTCATTTCTCATGAGAGGGGACCTAAGTAAGAAGAAGAGAAGAGAAAGACAGGGTCGACCACCACCGGAGTTCTGCGCGACGCCCGAGTATCGCTGGAGTTCTGCCGACGCCTGAGTGACGCCGGAATTCTGCCGGACGCCAGAGCGATGCCGGAATTCTGCCTGACGCCAAAGTAACGCTAGAATTCTACTCGACGCCCAAGTGACGCCGGAACTCTGCCCGATTTCCAAGTAATGTCGGAATTCTAAGCAATTCTGAATTCGGCTCGAATACACAACTTGTTTGTAATTAGATTTCAATCCGGAAGTGAAGCATTGTAATCTGATCGTCTTAAATTTTAAGGACGAGTCAACCTCTTGTACCTCAAACAAACACTAGTGGAATTATTTCAATTGGACATGGCCTCGTGGTTTTTTCCCTTTTCAGGGTTTTCACATAAAAATCCTGATGTTATTTCTCTCATGTTTGTGTGCTAGATATCCGGACAACGCTTTGACAAAAATTTTCTAACTCTATTGCCGCGTATATTCTAGTCCGCAACAACTACCAAAAGAAGCTAGCTACGCTAAACAAATTCATCCTTAGTAAATGTTATAGTTTATTATTTTATATTTATAATTTATGTGACTTAATCAAATAAAATGTGAACTGTATATACCTCAATCGTAGAAAAGATTGAAATATATCCACTAACAGATAAGATTATAGAGAGCCATCTTAAATAGTTTGGTCACATAAAATGTTAATCTTTCGATGATCTTGTTAGTATTTAGGAGGGTATAAATGTATTAGATTTGATTTATCTTAAGAAAGATAGAGTCAGGCCTAAAAATACTTATTAGAAAATAAAAAATAATATTATTATTTTATTAAATTTAAATAAAAAGTGAATCATTAAAGTGAAATAATAAAAAATTATATAATTTATCTCAATTAGTTGAATAAAAACTTTTCTTGTAATAGTATTTCATCATCATCAATTTGTTATGTAATTTTTTTTTTTGCAAAATAAATTATCTTTGGCATGAATGGCACAAAATTCTAAGAGATGTGGGCCCCACCAAGTCCCGGCCTTCTAATTCCGTGGTCCACGGACGATGAATAGAGTGGCACGCTATTTTTTATTATTTAATTAAAATGAAAAAAATGCATAAAAAATGTCGATTCTACGTCACGGTTCTCATCCTTATCCGCAAACCGCACACCGTTTTGCAAAAACCACCCTTAATAACAAATAAATATTTGACGAGGACTAAAGTTTAGTAAATCAATTTAATGAAAAATATAATTATGAATTAAATAAATTGCAATTTTATGATGAAATTATTACACTTGTACCCAGCAACCCGAAATTGACCCGAAAGTGACCCGAAAACTAATATTTGACCTGAAAACCCGAGATTGACCCGTTTTGACCCGAAAATCGAATATTGACCCGATTTTGACCCGAAAATTAGCAATTTTAGCTTAAATCGGGTCGGGGGGTCTGAAAACCTGACCCGTTTTTAAAAACGAGTCCGGTTCGGGTTGACCCGAACAGTTCCGGGTTCGACCCGAACCCGACCTGTTGACCCGAATTGACACCCCTAATACTTTTACAAGCATTTGTATGAGTGAATATTTATTTTTAGATAAAATAATCAAAATATTATATCACATAATTTTGATTTAGAATTATATTCAAAATAATCCATGGTGAAGTATTCCAAATTAAAATATTATATATTAGATTGAAGAAAAATATCATTATTGCATCACTATTATATCATTTAAGTCATATCAAAAAAAAAATCATTATTTATTACATCATTGATCAATTCAAACTAAGTTGAATATCTAAATATTGAACATTTCCTCTCTTTTTTCCTATTCAATATGCGGTCCGATTTTTAAAATATTGATAAATAGCTTTTGATTCTACGCATTATGTGGAGGAGAAGTCCCTAAAAAGGATTGCAACAAAAAGAATTCTAGAACTCAAAGTTGCAAAGTTTTGTCATCAAATATTGACCCCCATAGTCACTTACAATATTACACCCTTTAGAGTCCAATTTCATTAATAACGATGATGCCAACCAACATTATCACCATCAATATTGTTAACACCCTTCATGACCAATAAGGCAGACACCCACTATTGTTATTAAAAGAATTACGCTTATTGTCGCCATAAAGCCAGAAATTTGCTCTCACAAACACTGCATACATCCATCATTGCAAATAATGTCACTGTTTGTTGTCATCAACAAGGCCGACTCTCACTGTCCCTAAAATAGCTATTTCTCGTTAACACCACTATACCTGATCGCTAACAACATAGATGATTTCTGCCACTAGGAATGTCAATGCCTTTCAATGACAAAAAGATCGACGTCCATCATCACTAACAAGACACGTTTCTATCGGCTCCACATCGCCCAATGTCCTCACTAAGCCAGATGCCTATCAATACCAACATTTTGTGATCGCTACCTTAGTCGACAACCTTTATCACCATCATCATCAATGATCATACTTATCATCACAAGCTAATGCACATCATCACTAGGGAATATCATGTATATCATCAGTCATTTGTCAATAAAAATTGACATCTTAAGTTTCCTATAGATATCAATTTTGAATTATTTTTTCAATTATCATTGGATTTCCAAAAAATCAATAAAAAAAAAATATTTTTCCAATTATAATTGGATTTCCAACAAGAAAAATTTTCTCAATTTAGAAGTTATAATTATTATCATAATTAAAATATAAAATTTTAAATTATGATAATTTAATTCACTTTAAATACTTATAATTAATTTTAAATTATAGAAATTAAAAATAAATATATTTAAACCAACCTAGTCTAAAATAAATTGAATGACTGTGCATTGAAAAAATTATTTTCTTTAATTATTATAATAATTAGATAATAACTACAAAATTAGCGTATTAAAAATTTCAAAAATAAAACCAAATACAGAAAAATCAACTTCGCAATCCCCACCGTAACTCCTGATATTTCCGCTGCCCCACTTTCCTCTATAAAACCACGCCACTATACCACGGACATTTCCACAAACAGCTTAAGCGCTTTACCCTTTTCCGTCTAAAATCCCTTAGAAAAGCGACACAGGAAGATGAGCAGCGGCGGAATATCTTCGTCGGCGAGTGCACCGTCGGCAGTTCAGGCGAAGGAGCGGTCCAAGAATCCAGGTCCACAGCAGCCGGCTCGGCTCACCATGCCGTGGAACCGGCCGAGACCCACCAGCGCCGGAGACGGCGAGTCGCTGCCGGAGTGGAAGCTTAATTGCCTCTGCGCCGATCAAACCATCCTTTCTCCTACCATGAGGGGTGGGCTTGCCTGGTTCTAAAGAAGATAACAGGTTCTCAGTATAATCCCATGTTCCCTGTAAATATCAATATCAACAGAAATAAATATGATGATGGATAGTGTTACCTGATGTTTAAGGGGATTATGATGTGTTTCGGATAAGGTTTGGGAATGGAGTTTGATCTATATAAGATGTTTTGTGTGTTTAGGGGTTTGTTTTATGGATCTTATTTGATGTTTAAATGATATATTTAGTATATGACTATCTGTGGATTTCATGGTGTTTGATCTCTTCTGCTATGAATTTCTTTTTGCTTATTTGAAAAAATTTCTTTCTGAGGGGCTGTTTGATCTGAAGGATGCAGTCAAGATCTAATCAAGATTCAGCCAAATAGTTTTTAAGCCACATAATTTTGCAGTAAATTTTGAAGGGAATTTGATTTCAGAGATCCAAATCACTTTTCTTCGTTGTGCCTCTTCATCTTTGAATCATAAGTTTTTAAAATGTTTGTCATGATTTAATTTCATATAAATTTGCTGAATATGAATATAAAAGATTTATTGAATCCTACTTGTAGCAAATCAGCCTCTTGAATTTATTAAATTCTGGAAATTATGGGATTTATTAGATTTTTCAAACAAAGAAAATTTGATCTTGAGATTATTAATTATTATTATTATTTTGATTTGAGTTGATCAGGTTTAAATCTATGGAAGTTGTCTGTGCAATGATATAAACTGCAAGAATAGTTAGATCTGATGTTGCTCACAGATTATATTGACTAATCTACTTGATGGCTGCAATTTATGAGTAAGAGCAGTCATTTAATACTATTTAATATGAGATTAAATAAAATTTTCATTTAGCTTAACAAGTTTAAGATCAAAATTAGTGGAAATTAATCGACTTTTATCATTGATGCGGGCTAGAATATGCACTACGATAGTGTTAGAATTTTTCTTTACAGCGTTGTACGAAAAATTCTAACTCACAGTAGAAGAAAAATGAAACACCGGAATTTTTACGTGGAAAATCCTATAAAGGGGAAAAATCATAGGGTCACGCCCAGTTGAAATGAATTCACTAGTGTTTGATTAGATTACAAGTGACTGACATGTCCTTAAAATTGAGGAAGATCATATTACAATAATAAATCGTAAAGTTGAAATCCGGTTATGAATGAAGATCAGAAATCTTGTGACATTTGGTGGTCAGGCGGAAATCAGACATCAATTGACGGTCGAGCGGAAGTCTGGTGTTAGTTGGCGGTCGGTAGAAGTCCGGCATCAATCGGTAGTTGGGCAGAAGTCCGGTGTCAGTCGGCGGTCGGGTAGAAGTCTAGCATCAGTCGGTAGTTGGGCATAAGTCCAGCGTTAGTCGGCTGCCGGGCCGAAGTCTGATGGTGGTCGAGGAGGAGTTCGATGGCAAGATAACTTGAGTTTCTCTCTCTTCCTTCTCTTCATTGCTTGGGTCCTTTTGCATGCGAAATGACAGATTTATTTATAGTCTTCTAAGAATGGCATGACTAGTAAATTGGAGGAAGATCAATGATAAGTTGAAAGTGGTTTGAATGCACGGTTGATGTTGATTCCCTTCATCGCGAACCATTTACTAGGCATTTGAATATCTTAATGATATCAGAATTTGGCGATTTTGGGCTCGTTGGATTTGTCTCATCGACTTGATCAATTCGACTATAAGCATGTCATGTTTGGAAACTGCTTTGTAATCAAAATTATGATTTGAACCTTGCAAATGCGCTTTTGGTCTTCGATTTGGACACATTTGAGCTCAGATTGGTTCGAATTTGGTGTCGTTGAGTTCGTAATTCTGAGATGTTCAGCTCGATTGTAAGTTTATTGAAATTGGAGTTTTGATGGTCCAAAATTTAATTTCGGAATATTCCAACTTGATTTTATCTCGAGATTTGTGCCTATTATTTTTTGTAATGATATATCCATCCTTTTGACTAATTTTTAATTCACTATTTATTGGATCAAACGTTGACTCTGAATATGTCTCAGTTGAACTCGCAATAAATTTCCCCAAAAAAAAAAAAACTCTCAATAAAATTATATACAAAAGACTCACTCGGTGGGCAAGGCAAAGCAATTTATGGAGTAGCAATTTAGAGAGAGATTCTAAGTAGTGTCATATTATAACATTGAGGGGGTGTCAATTTTTGACACAACTCGAAATCCAATCCGGACTAGACTTATATAAATTCAAGTTTGGATCGACCCCGAAACTCGAAAATGACACAGAAACGGTCTACACGAGTCTGCTGCCCACCCTGCCTACATTGCCCGACACGTCGAGTCGCGTCATGTGTGACTCCGTCTCTTTGGTCTTTGTTGTTGTTTTCTGCCACTGCTTCGCCGATGGCTTTGAATCGGAATTGGAAGTAGCGAGGGGAGCTCAGCTTGCGCTTCTTCAGCTAAATCTTGTAAATCCGGGTCAAGCCGTGTCAACCCGGCGGATAGTGTTCTGGTTATATTTTTTTACCCATTTGCAAAAATGGGTCGTGTCAAATAGCATCGTGTCAGTTTCAAATTTGGACAAAATCCGACCCGTTGACCCGAATTGACAGCCTTAATCCTTACCTAGGATAATATAGGTGTTTATTAGCATTAACCCCACAAAATGCATGGATCTTTGACATATGGTTAATGCATTGAAACCTCTCTTATAGTTCCTAAATTCTACTAGGCAAGGCAAAAATCAATCTTGGTGCTCTTAGCCAAAACCAACTATAAAAGTTCCACCTCTATAATCATTCAAATGTCAAGGATCCACTCTACCAACTTCAAAGCATGCCTCCACAAATCCAACAAACCATCTCAAGTCATTCCAATAGAAACCATCATATGACCCAACTGTTAATGAAAAACGAGAAAAAAAAATTACCAGCAGACCTCGCAGTAGTATGGCGCTCCCACTCTTTGACTTGCACGACAGCGTCGCAGCGTTGTCTAACAGTGCTATTGCGTCGAGGTTTGTAGTGACGTAGCACTCCGCTTTTTGTCTTTTTTCATCAAATTATGCAGTGCAGGTGTGATTGGGGTACACCACGTCGGGACACTTTGCATGCAAATCCAAGCAGGAGGAGGACTCACTGCACACCCCCAGTGAGCCCGACAGACTGAATTGAGGTTCTAGTCAACAATACAATCCGACTTATCAACACGATTAGATTCTACACAGAACTACCATAGAGGGGTTAGCATATGCAAAGATGCCTCCATTAAAGAAGTTGCAGATTTATTGAGTTGAGAAAGGAAAGAGGAGCAGTTTCCTCAATAAAGCAACGTGACTACATAGAAAGCTCTATGTACTATGGAGGTCTCCATTGAAGGAACCTATGTAATGAAGAGATTGTTGCTGCAGGATCAAATACTTTAACAAAAGCCTCTTAAGATATTCCAAAAGGCACTTATTACTTAGGTTACTATATAAACTTTTTCAAAAGCTAGACAAAATGGAGATTTAGAACCGAGGATTCTCGCTTCAGGCTCAATCAAATGAGAGATTATTCTGTGCGGACATCGGATATAACTTATAGCCAAGAGGCGAATCAGGTGCAGCCATGTCCTCCAGTACTGAACCGCGGTACTGAGTAGGAGTGACGTGGCACATTTTCATTGGACTCCGGACAACATTCAGCGTCCGCACATCATAATTCATCCAATCAAACAAGCTCAAAATAGGCGTTTAGTTTCCAAGTTGATCATGAACATCCTACAACAAATAAAAGAACAGACAACCGAACACAAGTTTTAAATTTGAGTTAGATTTAACACAAACTACTATCTATCTAATTTTTCTAGAACAATCAAAGACTATAATGCATTAATAAATGAGATTTTTTTAATGATTGACTATTTCATTTTTAGGAAAGTTGGGCATTGACACATCAGTAAAAATTGATGTAAATCTTGATGCATATCTACGTTGAAAGCCTTCAAAATTAAATTTACGATCATCCAAACTCCTATTTCAGCAAACTTATAATCAAATTGGAAGTCTCAATGAGATGAATCCAACGACACTAAAATCAGTCCAATCCAAGTCCAAATAGTCCCAAATCATGGGATCCAAGTATAGTCGAAAGCTTTAAAATATTAATTGGATAATCAAATGATTTCAACAAATCCCACAAATCCAAGATCACTTAATTCTGACATCTTTAAGACACTTACATGATGAATAAACTTTTCATCATTAAGAGAATCAATATGGACATTCCGATGGAGTATTCCAAAATTGATTAAAGTCTTCTCCATATTTGTGAGGATGCTATTTTTAAAATCTATAAATAAGACCTCATAGTCTCTACATGAAGAGGACTTTTGGAAGCTTGGACTTTGGGCTAGAGACTAGAGAGATATCTGAGACTTGAAGAGTCCCAGAGCTCCACCCAGGCACCGTTGCCGGTGAGCCTTGCCGCTCAACCATCAGTGGACCTTCGCCTAATGATCGCCGTCGGACCTCCATCCAACAACTACCTCCAAGTCTTCGTTCTACCTCCATCCATCGCCTACTATGATTCTTTCTATCTCCTTTGTCCTCCGACTACTATCGCTGTGACCTCAGTCACTTGCTTGACCTTTGTTAGTCGTTGGCTATGATCCATCTGACATCCTTCTCTCAACTATGATCCCCTCAGCCCTAGTAGCTTGACTAAGGTCCCTCCAATCTCTGTCGCCTGACTATGGTCCCTTTGACCTCAATCGCTCGACTACAATCACTTCAACCTCAGTTATCGAACTACATTCCCTTCGATCATCGTCACTCGACTACAGTCCCTCTAACCACAGTCACTCGGTCGTGGTCCTTTCGACCTCTGTCGCCCGCCCAGTCCTTGGACCATCGTTGCTCAACTAGGGCCCTCAAATCAACATCTTCTGACTACGATCCTTCTGACCTCTGTCGCTTGACTACGATTCAACCACGAACACTCGTTGACTACGGTCTTTCTAACCTCTGTAGCCCGAAAATGATCCCTTCAATCTCTATCGCCCAACTACAACCCCTTCGCCCACCGTCACCCGACTCAATCCTACCGACACATATGACATTTTTTTTTTCACTTTTACGCTCATCCCTCTTATCTATATATGTGTTAAGCTCTTTATTTCTTCTTCTTTTTTTACCGACAAGAATATTCCGGCATATAAGAGACATTAAAATAGAAAAATCAGCCAAATAATCTTATCCCACTTGCCCTCACAGTGGCCGCGTCATTGAAATCTAGCTATTTAAAAATATTGTAAGATCAAAATGAAAACTCAGACGTTGCTTTTATTTTAGAGAAGAAACCATTAAAGGCCGACAGATATGGAAGATAGGTCGCCGACATTTGTAAGTGACTTACAAAATGCTGAAATTTATCGCCAGCAGATAACGTCGGCTTGACTTTTGTATTATTAAGCGTTTAATGCCTTAATTTTTTTCTTAACTTCAAAAAAAACCGCATAAATAAATAAAGGAATAAAGTGATAATTTCGATGGTATTTTTCTTTTAGCTGGCGTCTCTCTTTCTGCTTTGAATGCGACTCTGATTTGTTAATTATGTTTTTAATATATATATATATTGTATTTTTTATTTATATTATATTAGATTGTTAATCTTAGTTCATTAATTAAGACCATGTAATATATGAGAAAAGTGAAATTTTAGAAAAAATATATGGAATTTATGTGTAATTTGATAAGCCATTTATTTTCTTGAAGATAGGATAGAGTGTTAATATTTGACCCGATTCATACCCGACTTAAAATACTACAGGTTTGAGTCAATACGTTTTGCAAATGATTCGATTTTGGATATCATTTTATGATCAATTTTTAATTTCGGGTTGGGTTTGAATCAATCCGAAAATTTGAAATCAACCCAAAATTAACCTAGGTCACCCCTCGCCCTGTAGCATCTGCACTCGCGTCGGCAGAGATCCCTCCCACGCCCTAATCCCCACCCACGCCATGCACGCATCCGCACCCACATTTCGTGATCGCCTGCATGCGTTCGCCGCTTCTCTTAGCCCGCTCTCGTTCCATTTTGCCCCTACGGGCTCGCGCTTGGCTACATTGCGGGTTGGGTCAAGTCCAGGTTTGGATTTTGGATCTTTTTGCCTAATCGGGTCGAGTTCGAGTCAAGTGAATTGAAGGCGGGTCAATTGAAGATACTACAAATCATCATTTTATTGTAACTCCCTCCCATCGGTCAATTTAAGCATTCAGAAGTAGTTAGAGTTAAGGGTGTAAACGAATCAAGTCAAGCTCGAGTCTTTCCTAATTTGAGCTTGAGCTTAATTAGTTAATCGAAGTCAAACTCGAACTTAATTTTAGCATGCTCATTTAGAATAAAAGAGATAAAATGATTACTATTCAAACTATCGCTATAATAAAAATTATGAAATAAATGAGAAATTAATATAAGAAAGTATGATATGGTATAACTTTTTTCCCCTCTATTTTTAGAATTTTTATTCCGTCAGGTTACCTGATGTAGCTCTACGTCACGTAGCCAATAATATGTCACCACGTGTTCTTACTCTTTACAGCGCGGCCCGACGACCCGACTCGGACCGAATCCGGGATTACTATGTTCGCGTATTGCTCGGTATTTGTCGATTTTGCTCGACAAAAACGAAAAATACCATTCTGTGAAGACCAATACCGAGCAACTGAGCAATATCGAACAAATACCGAGCAATACCGAGCAATACTTAGCAATACCGAGTTCTTTTAGGTATTACTCGGTATTGCTCAGTATTGATCTTCACAGAGCGGTATTTCTCGTTATTGCCAAGCAATACCGAGTAATACATAGCAATACCGAGCAAATAGCGAGCAATACGCGAACATAGTAAGAGCACGTGGCGACATATTATTGGTTACCTGATGTAGAACTACATCAGGTAACCTGTCGGAATAAAAATTTCTATTTTTAATGCTGAAGCCTTAAAAAATAAAGATGAATTAATTTAATAAATAAAATCAAACTTAGGTGCAATTGTCATTATGGCAGGTGAGATATTATTTAATGAAGGTATTTGTCCAATTAATTAATGCAGATGTTGACAAGTGTTTTAATAACCTAAATCTCCTCTTACAGAAGCCAATATCTTCTGTCCCCACGACATCTTCAAGATTCGTGCAATCCTGATATGATGAATCTTATGGATTAAGTGAACCTCAAAAATATTGGAATAATGGGGGGAATTTTATTTTCAAAAAAATAATTTCTCATGCAAATTTTAAACTCTCCATAAAGCACTTTAATGATAAAAGTTTTTTAAGGTATGTTTAGGACGAGTATAATGTTTTATAAAATTGGTTATAAAATTGCTAAGAGAAAAAAAAAATCTTAATTACTCAGCTTATAAAAAATTCAAAAAGAAACCATTAGTCAAATACGAAATGACGGTTGCTATTCGAAAAATAAATAACAAAAATGGCTATCTCTGTTGTTGGCTAGAATATACACAGCGATAGAGTCAGAAAGTATTCATCTTAGCATTGTACGGATATTCAGCACACAAACAAGTACAAGAGACTGACTCATCCGTAAAAGTTATGACGATCAAATTACAATGAACCACTTCTGGATTGAAATCAAGTTACAATATCGGGCAGAGTTCCGGTGTTACTTGGAGATCGGGCAGAATTCCGGTGTTGTTTGAAAGTCGGGCTGAATTCCGGCTTCATTCAGAAGTCAGGCAGAATTTCAACGTCGTTCGGAAGTCAGGCAGAATTCTGGCGTCGTTCGGAAGTCGAGCAGAATTCCGGCAGCGGTGGTCTAGGAGGAGTTTCTTCCCTCTTAATTTTCTTCCCTTCTCTTCTTCTTCTTGCTTGGATCCCTTCTCAAAAGAAATGAGGGGTCTATTTATAGATTTTTTGGAGTGGCATGTCCTGTAAATAGGTGAGAGATCAGGGGTAAATAGGGAGTGGTTGGATGGATGCCTAATATCGAATCCCTTGATTGTGTACCGTTCATCAGACATTTGAAGGTCTTAATGATGATGGAATTCGAAGATTTTGGGCTCGTTGGATCTGTCTCGTCTAACCGCTCGATTCGACTATAAGAATGTAATATTTGGAAATTGTTTGGTAACCCAAATTGTTTTTTGAATTTTCTAATAGTGCTTCGGGTGCTTGATTTGAACTCATTTGGGCTTGGAATGAGTCAATTTTGGTGTCGTTGAGCTCATATTTTTGAGACCCTCAGTTTGAATGTAAGTTCGCTGAAATTTCAATTCAGGTGGTCCCAAATTTAATTTTTGAAGTTTTTGGCTTGATTTTGCCTTGAGATTCGTGCCCGATCAAGATAATTTTTTCATGATATATCAGTTGCCCCCTATTTTCAGACGTCAAAGCTCCGGGAGTCCAAAAATACGCGTCACAAACTTTCAAAAATTTTTCATGTGATTTTAAATACAATCTTGCATGTAGGAGCCCCAAATAGCTTTAAAAGTGCTGAAATTGAGTCCAGAAAGTCGGAAAATAGTCCCGATGACCTAAAAAACATCCAATTTGACCTTTTTGGGCAAAATTGGACCTGGAATTGCGTAGGCAGCGAGTGTCACGAACCACGTGCCAGGCCCGCTAGGCTCCGTGAAGTGCTGTCCTGCTCCGCCTAGCCTGCCGCTGACTTGCCAGGCCCACATGGCCGACCCGATCGCGGCCCGACCGGCCCTCACACTACCTGTGTAATTTCATGCGGTGTTTAGCTACCGAGCGCCGCTTGGCCGCCTACCGCTGGTGGTTAAGAAAACTGCTAGGCATTAATTAAATTTTTTTTTGTAAAAAATTTAGAAAAATTTGAAAAAAAAATATGAAAATTTCAAAAAAAATTTGGAAACTTCTTTTCTCTCCCAAAAATACTATAAATAGCCCCCCCCCCCGACCTGACTAGGGGAAAACTGGCACGTTTTCCTCTTCTCCTTTTAGCTTTTTGATAGTTGAGGCTTTCTGCTATTTTTTAGTAGGTGACTTTCGTTACTTGACTCAGCGTCCCTCCTCTTGTACAGAAATAGGAGATTTCCTCTCTTTTTCTTTTTTTCTCTCCCATTTTTCTTCTTGATCTAGAGGCTTTCCGCTGTTTTTCATAGGTGACTTTCCCTACTTAAATTGGCGCCCCTCTCCAGTGTAGAAGAAATTTTTTTCTCCTTGCACTCACTATCTTCTTCTCTGTCAATCTTCTTATAGTCGAGGCATTCTATTGTTTTTCGTAGGTGACTTTCCCTACTTAAATCGGCGCCCCTCTTCAATGTAGAAGAAAATTCTTACAACATTTTCTTTTCTTTTTCCTCCCGCATTCTAACTTTCTAATAGGGGAGGCATTCCACTATTTTTTAAAGGTGACTTTCCCTATGCAAAATCAGCGCCCTTCAGTATAGAAGTTAGAATTTTTGCAGCCATTTCTTTTCTTTCTCCTTCCGCGTTCTAGCCTTCTTACAGTTGAGACATTCCCCTATTTTGGTAGGTGGCATCCCCTACTCAAATTCAGGGACTCTCTCCTTGTGTAGAAGTTAGAATTTTTTACAACCGTTCATTTTCTTCTCATTTAGTCTTCTTTTTACGTTGGAGGCATTCCACTGTCGTAGATAGGCGGCATTCCCTTATTAAGCTTCAGCGTCCATCTCTTATGTAGAAAGAGATTATTTCCTCCTTATTCTTTTCTTGCATTCTTCTTCTTACATTGGAGGCATTCCACTGTCGTAGATATGCAACATTCCCCTATCAAGCTTCAATGCCCCTCTTGTATAGAATGAGTCGTGTGAGATGCTATCTTCTTAATAGAGAACCTTGACAGAAGAAGACCATTGCTGCTTGGATGCGAGGGTGTTTTGAGAAGATCTAACGATATTAATGTCTGGAAGGAGAACCATAAGTGATAAGTAGACAGGGAGAATTTTAGCACCATTTGAGAGGAAGTCTGTTGGCGATGGATAATATAGTTGAAGTCTGTTGGCAATTAACGACCGAGTGTAGAGTTGAAGGAGAAAGTTCGAGGGTACAATGCAAGTAGCAGTTGAGCAATAATCCGATGATGGCTGATATGAAGTAAAGGATCGACAGTGGACGTCAAATGAAGGGTCGATAATGGCAGGTGTTCAGTGGCATTTTGTAAAGGCAATATGCATCCATAAGAAAGTTTACCGACATCATATATCTTTGTATGAATGATGTAAATGTACTTTTTTATTTAAATTTCTAATAAGACTTGATGTTTAATTTATGTAACTTTATTGTATATAAAGATAAAAAACATGTCCCTCAGAGGAAGTTGAATTATTTATGCATCTTTGAGATATGCTTTGATATATTGCCCCCATATTTTTGGAGGCATTTTTAGACTGCTAAGATTTTTATATGAGTAATAATTTTATCATTCGTCATGAAATCTTTCTTTAAGAGAAAATACTGTGCACTTGGAGTATTTTTTGATGATGCTGACCTCTATGGAAGAGGTCGTGAGAATCCACTAAAGATGTATTACCTATCCACGGTTGTATGTTAGAGCCTTGCTCGATGATGTTAACCTATATGAAAGAGATTGAGATAATCCACCAAGGATGTATGACCTATCCGAGGTTGTATGTCAGAGCTCTACTCAATGACATTAACCTATATTGAAGAGGTCGAGATAATCCACCAAGGATGTATAACCTATCCAAGGTTGTATGTCAGAATCCTGCTCGATGACATTAACCTATATGGAAGTGGTCGAGATAATCCACCAAGGATGTATGACCTATCCGAGGTTGTATATTAGAGCTCTGCTTGATCACATTAACTTATATGGAAGAGATCAGATTAAATCCCCCCTGGGATTGATCATCCATTGATTGAGACACAAGAAAAATTATGTATTTCCCATACTATGGATAAATATATTATATTCTTTGGTAGTTTTTAATTATCATTTTTATTCTTTTTAAAGAATGGACAATATTAGAATGGAGTGAACAACACACTACTATATCATATAAGACAATACAATAAATTCCTAATTTGACTTAAGGATATAAGATTTACATCATACTCAACACATAAGAGAGATATATAGAGGGACAACACATTATTTAACTTGGAAGAAAATACTAGAGACATTAGAGTGATACCCTACTTATTATAGAAGAGATATACGATGAAAAGTAACGAACACAAAGGCCCAAATTATACGGTTATTTAATCTCACCAACCATTTGAAGTTATCTTTCTTGTTGTTGATTTTGTCCCCCAGTGAAACATGTCTCATTTTGAGTGAATCTTGAATGAACTATCGAAGATAGCCTTATCAGATAAGTCTCTCAATTTTATTTTTAAGCGGTTTACATGCTTCAGTGGTGTGCCCACGACTACGATGAAAATAACAATATTTATCCTGATTTTCTGTATTTGGCTTCAAAGGATTAGACCACTTGGTATTTTCTTGATCGCGAATAACCATTAGTATATTGGTTCGAGATATGTTGAGAGGCATATACTCTTTTTCTTGTCGAAACTCATGTCGTGGCAATAGTGGCAGGCTATTCTTCCCTTGTTTCTTTTGCTGTGATAATGACTTATCTAGTGTAGGAGCAATTTTTTGTTTCCCGGAAGGTTGCTCAAATTGCTTCTTGTGAGCATTTATGATTTCATCTGCGGAGATTTGTGCTTTCATGTGATGGATCAGGTCGGCATATAAATGAATTGTGTCTCATATGAGTGTCGAATAGAAGAGACCAGGACGAAGGCCGCCAAGAAATACCCCTCTCAATAATTTAGGATATACTCTTAGAATTTATCGAGCCTCAGTGGAAAATCGCTGAAAATACTCCTTCAATGATTTTCCTTCATTTTGATGGATCCCAAAGAGGTGGGGAGAATCCATAGCAATTCTTCGATTGGATATGAACCGTTCGACGAACACTTTGGCCAATTTGATGAATGAAAGGATCGTTCCATATGGAAGCGAATAAAACCTTATTCGTGCTTGTACCTTAAGGGTAGTAGGAAAAACTTTGCATAGGAGTGCATCTGAGGCTCGCTGGATGTGCATGATGGTCCTATAATGATCGATATGCTCGTACGGGTTGGATGTCCCGTCATAAGAATTGATACTCGGTAGTTTGAATTCTGTTGGAATTGGGTGTTAAAGGATAGATTCGATCAGGGGTGATGACTCCTGTAAGTCCCATTGATGATGAGATTGTCTTATACCCCTTATGGGAAACTCTTCTCGGACAAATCTTCGTAATTCATGACATAGGGTGTTAAGAGGGAGTTCAGTAATACGTTGTTAGATTGAGTCCTCAAAGATGTCCCGAGGAATGCGAGATTGGTGACTTGCATGCGAAGGATGGGTAGAGCTTGTTGTGTCAGCAAGCTTATTCTCTTGATGTGTCAGATGACGCATCCTTGGCGGAGGAAGGGGAATCTCACCATGAAGATGTTCGGGATGAACATCTTCGGTCCCTGGTGGATCTCGCAGGAGAAGAATCTCCTTTTGAGAAACTAGTGTCGGTCGTCGCGTCTCTCGCAGAAGTTGAAGGATCTCATTCTGAGATTATTCCATCTTTTTTATTCGCTCCTCTAAGGAAGGTATTGAGGTTCCTTCGCCAACAATATTTTTCCCCCCAAGGTAAAATGAGGTATATATGAGGCGTCTATGATTCATAGACTGATTTCTGGGTTGGTGGGAGTTAGAGCAAGAAGCTCCCAAGATACGATTGTTGTGCTTGTTGTCCATCAAAGTAACACTCGAAATTGCGGGATAATGTTTCCCACAGATAGCGCCAAACTGTTGGGGGCTAGAATACACGATAGAGTAAGAAAATATTCGTCTTAGCATTGTACTGATATTCATCACATAAATAGAAGATGAAAGAACACCAATATTTTTACGTGGAAACCCTAGAAAGGGAAATAACCAAAGGGCCACGCCCAGTTGAAAAAGTTCCACTAGTATTTGCTTGAGATACAAGAGACTGACTCATCCATAAAAGTTAGGACGATCATATTACAATGAATTATTTATAGATTGAAATCAAGTTACAATGTCGGGCAGAGTTCCGATGTCACATGGAGATCGGGCAGAATTCTGGTGTTGTTTGAAAGTCGGGCATAATTCCGACGTCGTTCGAAAGTCAGGCAAAATTTTTGGCATCGTTCGGAAGTCGGGCAGAATTCCGGCATCGTTCGGAAGTCGGGCAAAATTCCAGCGTCGTTCGGAAGTCGGGCAGAATTCCGACGGCGGTGGTCGAGGAGGAGTTTCTTACCTCCTAATCTTCTTCTCTTCTCTTCTTCTTCTTGCTTGGATCCCCTCTCAAGAGAAATGAGTGATCTATTTATAGATTTTATAGAGTGCATGGCCTGTAAATATGTGAGAGATTATGGGTAAACAGAGAGTGGTTGGATGGACCACCGATATCGAATCCCTTGATCGTGTACGGTTCGTCAGACATTTGAAGGTCTTAATGATGTCGGAATTTGGTGATCTTGGGCTCGTTGGATTCGTCTCTTCGAGCCGCTTGATTTGATTATAAGAACATCATATTTAAAAATAGTTTGCTAACTCAAATTGTTTTTTGAACTTTCCAATAGTGCTTCGGGCGCTTGATTTGGACTCATTTGGGCTTGAATTGAGTCGATTTTGGTGTCGTTGAGCTCGTATTTCCGAGACACTCGGTTTGACTATAACTTCGCTGAAATTGGAATTCATGTGATCCTGAATTTAATTTTTGAAGTTTCCAGCTTGATTTTGCCTCGAGATTCGTACACGATAAATATAATTTTTTTGACAATATATCAATCCAACATGAAAATTTATTACGTGCGGTGTTCAAACGTGTCTAGAGGTTAATCCAGACACGCCACGTCACCAAATACACAATGCATTGAGTGGCGTGGCGCGTCGAAACGCATTCGGAGGCCAAATCGGACGCGCCACATCACCCAATACACAATGCTTTGAGTGACGTGGAGCATCCGGATTGGTCTCCGGATGCGTTCGAACTCCACACATAATAATCTCTCTTTAAAAATAACCTTATGCTTCATTTGAGACAACTTTCTTACCGCTTCTTAAAGTAAATTTTTAATAAAAATTTAAATTTTGGTATCAGAAAGAAGCTTTAAGAAGTAGTAAAAAGCCGTTACAAACGAAGCCTTAATCTCTTTTTATACATAAAAAAAGAATTTAAGTTAAATTTGTGTTTAATATAATCAAAATATATTTTTATAGAAAATGTTTTAAAATAATTTTACTTTTTAATTTAAGAAAATGTCTATTTTACATTAAATAAATTATACATTATAAAGTAGATAAAGTATTTTACTATTTTTAAAATTGAAGGGTCCTTAATTCAAGGCATGTGAAAAGGTTGAAGAAGGGACTCTATAATTAATGAGCATGTGAGACTTTCAACATTTTTATTGTGAATCATACTTTCTAAATTTTTTTCATGAAAAAGAGGAATTTTTATTGAAAAAAGGTAATCTCACCGCATTTTCATATGTACATTTATTCAATTTGTTAATCTCAAAATTGTGATGTAATATTTTTTTAAGCATGTTTTAAAAATATTTATTTATTTATTTATATAAAAAAAACTAAAATTTTGCTAAAATAAAAATAGAAAAGGTAAGGTTGAATTTCTAATTATATGTATGTAAGAAGTTTGAGAGAGATTTACTTAGAGAGTTTAGAATCTAATTATAAGAGACTTTGGTTTCGTTTGGGACGGCTTTCATACTGCTTCTTAAAGTTGCTTTTTAGAGCAAAAAAATTCAAATTTTTGTGCTAAAAAGCTAATTTAAGAAGCAAAAAAAAAAAAAAAAACTCGTCTCAAATGAAACCTTAGGCTTTATTTGGTATAGCTTTCTTAATGCTTTCGAAAGAGATTTTTTAGTACAAAAATTTTTTTTATTAAAAAATAGCACCCCCTCCAAAAAGAAAAACCCACATCGGGCCTTTCCCGTGATCGATTAGTGCTGATCATATAAGAAAGTGCTGGTTTCAGTTTATGTAGCCTTTTATCTGAGAAGATAAGGTAAATTATATCTCTTTTGACTTGTTAAAATTTATCTTGGTATTAGTGAATTATTTACCTAGGTTCCTTTTGTTATTTATTAACATAAGATTAATTTCTTCGTGTATGGGTAAGAAATTTATAATTTGCAAGCATATCTTTATTGAGCATATTGATTTTTCATAATACATGTTGCGTCTAGGAGTATTCGTGGCGGTAGAGAAATATAAAGTTTAGTGTCTTAGCATTGTACAAAAATTCAGCACGTAATTAGATAAGAGAGAGAGTCGAGCATTTATGAGACACCAAGATTTTTATGGGAAAAATCCCTGAAAAGGGGGAAAAACCACGGGGCCTGACCCAGTATGAATGAATCCACTAGTATTGTAGTTGATTACAAAGGAGGTCCTTCCTTAGGGGAAGGCCTTAGCTTGATGTACATCTTATAGAGTACATTACATGGTGAGAATACAAAGCGTCATTGTTTATGTGGTTGTTTGGTCTGAAGAACTAAGTCGGTGTGCGAAGTAAGTCGGAAGGATCATAGTCGGCGGAGGTCGGAAGGACCGTAGTCGGCGGGCGATGGAGGTCGGAAGGACCGTTATCTGACGATGGAGGTCAAAAAGATGGCGTTTCGTAGAAGACCATAAATAGACAAAAATCCAACATCAGGTAGATGTCCCGTGAAAGTTCGACAATTGGCAGAAGTCCAGCGTCAAGTAGAAATTTAGAGACGTGTGGATGTCCGGCGTTGGGTAGAAGTCTGTGCTAATTGGAGGCCGAGGAGAATTCAGACTTTAGATGGTATTCAGGTAGAACTCCGGCGTCACTTGGAGGTTGGACGAAATTCTGGCGTCACTTGGAGATCGGGCAGAATTCCAGCGTCGCTTGGACAGAATTCCTGCGACGGTGGTCGAGGAGGAATTCTTCCCTCCTATCCTTCTTCTCTTGCTTTTCTTCTTTCTTGGGCCTTCCCCTCAAGAGAAATGAGGGGTCTATTTATAGATTTCTTAAGTGACATGGCCTGTAAATAGGTGAGAGATTATGGGCAAATCGGGAGTGGATTGAATGGACGGTCGATATTGAATCCCTTGATCATGGACCGTTCATCAAGCATTTGAAGGTCTTAATGATATCATAATTTGGTGATCTTGGGTTCGTTGGATTCATCTCATCGAGCTGCTCGATTCGACTATAAGCACGTCATATTTGGGAACTGTTTGGTAACTCAAATTATTGTTTGAATCTTCCAACAACTCTTTGGGCCTTTGATTTGGCTTCATTTGGGCTCGGATTGCGTCGAATTTGGTGTCGTTGGGTTTGTATTTATGAGACGATCAGTTCAACTGTAATTTTGCTGAAATCAGAGTTCAGATGATCCCGAATTTAATTTTTGAAGCTTCTGGCTTGATTTTGAGATTCGTGCCCGATCAAGATAATTTTTGCATGATATATCAATACATATAAACATTAAAGTGATTAATTGAATCTGAATAAAAAAGTCAGTTGAAGCAAAGTAAAAGTTGACCCCCTCTTTAAAAAATTATGGCTTCGCCATTGTTAAAAATTTGCTTTTGAAAGCAGTAAGAAAGCTATCTTAAATAAAATCATAGGCTTTCTTACTATTTTTCTTTTCACACAATAACCATAATTTCTATTTGGTTACTATTTTTTTATTACTTCTAAGAAAATGTTGTATTATGAAGTTGCTTTCTATAACTCTAAAAAGCTACTTTTTGTACAACATCTTTACAAATAAATAAGAACGTTATCCTGAACACCGTTTTGAAAACCGGATCGGACCGTCCGGTTCAACCGGTTGAACCGGGAACCGGTCAGTTAGAACCTGGAAACCGGGGTAGCATCCAACCGGAAAAGAACCGGATGAACCGACGGTCGAACCGGGAAACCGGAGAACCGGCCGGATTTTAAAGAACCAGGCGTTGAATTGAACCGTGTACGGCTGAGATTTACTTGGCAGCAAATAACCCTAATCGCAATTTCTATTTCGCTTCTTTCGACCTTTCATTCTCCCTCGCATGCATTTCGAAAATTTTACTTCTCCTTGCTCTCTCTTCTGCTCCCCCACCGACTGGCGTTCGTTCTCCGAAGTCCCAGCTCTCTTCGGCTCTCCCTTATCCAACCTAAAGCAAGGCAAAGGAAAGGATCGACACTCGATGGTCGACACACGCGGCGGTCGACAGTAAGATCTGGCCATAATTTCTTAGTTCTTTTTTTTCGTTCATTTTCTAGTTTCTTATACACAATTCCGTTTAGGATTGAGGGCATTTTCTGTTTCGCTTCTTTGATCTTTTTGTCTTTTAGCTTTTGATATTAAAAGTTGGTTTCTTTTGCATCGAATCACTAATGAGCATTTCGGTTTTTCAGGTTATGTTATTTCTTTCAATATACGTTTTCTCAACTAATGCTTAAGAACTAATATAAGGTTCTTGTTGGTGGAATTTTGGAAAACAGGTTTTGAAAAATATTAGTTTTCTTTGGGAATTTTAAGATTAAGGTTGAGTTCTAATTCTAAGGTCGAATCAACTCATTAGAAAGAATATATCACCCCGAAGGACGAAGATAAACTTTCATAACGGTGTTCAGGCTTAGAATTATGTGAACACATCTTGAATATTATGATCGGGTTCTAAAGAGAACTTCATATGGCCCCGAGGGAACAAAGTAGAGTTCAACTAAATACCCAATTACAATATCCAAAAAAAATATGATCGTCGCATTCACATCCAAAGCCTTATCGAAGAAGGATGTATCTCCCTAAAGGGAAATGACACCATTCTACGATAATTCTTCTAATGCAACGACGACGATCATTCATTAACTTTTCCCAAAGAAAATCTAGTGAAGTTTTAAAATCAATTTTAAAATCAGGTGTGTGGGGTTCTAAATCTCCTACGAGCGCAAGCCCTCGTAGTTAATTATATCGTAAGAAAACAAGGTCTCCTACGAAAACTCTCGATTAAAATAACGGCAAAATTTTGTTAGATTTTCTAGGAGTGATATCAAAAAGAGAAGTGAATTCTGGAAACTCAAAAGGGAATGGATCAAAATTGAGCACTTATTAACAGATTCAAATGGAGAAGAGTAGGGGACACTTTGAGATTCTGGAACCATCCGGAAGTATCCTAACTTAATCTAAATGTTGGGCTTTATGTTTTAGGATTGAAATGAAGCTTTAATTAGAGTTGAGTATTTTATTAGAAATTTGGGATTAGATTCCCGAAATTTGGGGTCTTATAATCAAAGATCTGCCCCGGATCCTAAATCTATTTTGGACACTGGACCACAGTCGTCCGATCCTAACTAATGCAGTGCAAAACCTGGACTTACCCCGGCCTGGATTGGGGAGCCAGCTAACCACCTAATCGATTTAAAAGAGATGAATCTGGTCTTTTATGAAAGAGTGGTAGGGACGTTGTAATTAAAGTTTTGGAGAGTTGGGGCCGACATCTAGAGATTTTCCTAATTGGCCCCTTTAACTTATGTTGGGTGCAAAAATGCTAAGGACTA
>NW_021318575.1:923096-947623 GCF_001605985.2 Dendrobium catenatum | reverse complement strand
CAACAAAATGATTCCAAGCAATGTCTACTTTCTCCCGCATAGTATAAGTTGAAGCTGAAGTTTGATTACTAGGTGCTTCCATCCTAATTTAGTTTACTAAATAAAATCACATACACATAAGTTAAAATCCATAAATCCTCAAATAATATCAAATGCATCATTTAAGAAATTACAAATACATAAAAAATTTGCAGTCTACATATCTCTTTCACATTCAGTTTAAGATATTTCCAATAGAAAGTGAATCACTAGATTAACTTTAATAAAAAAACAACAAGGTAGAAAACTAAGCAATGTAGAAAAGTAAGCAATTTAAAAAGTTACAAAACTGAAACGAAACATAATGCATACCTCAATCCGCCGTAGAGATGAATTGCACTATTGCCTAAAGTCTCCAACCATTTAAGAACTATAGATGATTTCCCCAAAGAAAATTCAAGTAACTAGAGTGAATGAAAGCACAATTAATTAGATTACAATTCAAAACTTAGATAACATCATGATCTAAGTGGAAAGAAATTCAAGTAACTAGAATTATAAAAATAGTTTTAAGCTCAAATATAACGTGAATAATAAAATAGAAACTACCTGTTAAACAAAAAATGTAAGCATCACTTTTCAGCAACTTATTAACAAATCCATCTATCTATGAATTCTTAACTTAGTTCTTTTAGTCCCTAAACTTTTTCAGCAACTTATTAACAAATCCATCACTTTTCAGCATGTATCTTTCTCTAATGAAACCAACATCGCGCTGTGGCACTTTAACATAGTTATCGAAATTTCATGTACCTAATGAACCACTAGAATTTGTTTTAAAAATCAAAAACCGGTTACAATTTTTTCAGTAAAAGCTTAAGTAAAATGAGCTGTAATGTTTTTTCAAAAAAAAAAAAAATGAACGGCTAAACCACTGAAGAAGATTAGAATTGGGAAAACATCATGCCTACTCATTCACGAAGCTAAAATCAACATGGTTTAAAAAAAAAATTTCGGAATCTATACAAACCTAAACAACTGAAGAAGTTTAGAATTGGGAAAACAATTCTAAAAACCTGAGAAAGGCAGAAAACAACATGTTTTTTGATTTTTTCAAAAAAAAAAAAAAATTCAAAATCTGAAAAAACTGAAACAAACCTAAACGGCTAACGATTGAAGGAGGTAATGCCCTAATGCTCGGTCCTTTTCACTTCGTGAATGAGATGGTCTGCAGGAAAATACTTTTGCTTTCTTACTTCACGAATGAGCAGCATTATGGAAATGCCGAAATGGTGTGGCTTCGCCGCTTCGGAGCTTCGCACGCCGTCGGGGAAGGAGAACGAGAAGGAACGAGCCAACGAGGGTTTTTTTTTTTATTTTTTCCCTCTAAAGTCGTATAAGATTCCTCTCCCGTAAATCCTGGCCGTTGGATTTTGCTAATCATCATCTTAGCCAAACCGGCGGTCGAACCGCCGGTTCGAGCGGTTTACTCACGGTTTGGTGCGAGACCAATTTCTATTTGAACCGTAACCGGCCGGCCGGCCGGTTCGCGGTCCAACCGGTTGAACCGGCCGGTCCGGTCCGGTTTTAAAAGCATTGAAAATAATATGATATGGTTTTTTTTTTAATATATTTTTTAATTATGCTGAAGCCTAAAAAAATAAAGATGAATTAATTAAAGAAATATAATCAAACTTAGCTGCAATTGTCATTATGGCAGGTGAGATATTATTTAATGAAGTTATTTGTCCAATTAATTAATGCATATGTTGACAACTGTTTTAATAACCCAAATCTCCTCTCACTGAAGCCAATATATTTGTCCCCACGACATCTTCAAGATTCGTGCAATCTTGATTTGATGAATCAAGATATTGGAATAATGGCGGAAATTTAATTTTCAAAACAAAAAATTTCTCATGCAATTTTTAAACTCTCCATGAAGCACTTTAATGATAAAAGTTTTTTTGAAGGTACAACACTATAATTTTTTATAAAGTTGATTATAAAACTACTATGAGAAAAAAAAATCTTAATTATTCTGCTTATAAAAGTCCAAAAAAGAAAGCTGTAATGACGGTTGCTATTCGAAAAGTAAAATAAAGGAAAAGTTGTCTCAAATAGGAAAAATTATTACATGCGGTGTTTTAACGCGTCTAAAGGCTAATCTGGACGCGCCACGTCACTCAATCCACGATGCATTGATCGTGACGCGATACGTGCAAATGCATCCGAAAACTAATTCAGGTGCTCCACATCACCCAATACATAATATATTAAGTGACATAGCGCGTTCGGATTGGCTGCCGGATGAGTCCGGACTCCGCACATAATAATCTCTCCTCCAATCGAGCCTTAGGCTTCATTTGAGTCAGATTTCTTACTGTTTCTTATAGCATCTTTGTAATATAAAATTAAAATTTTTTGTACCACAAAGCTGCTTTAAGAAGAAGTAAAAAAATTGTTAAAAATGAAGCCTTAATCTCTTTTATACATAAAAAAGGAATTTAATTTAAATTTGTGTTTAATATATTCAAAAAAATATTTTATAGTAAATGTTTTAAAAATAATTTTACTTTTTAATATATGAAAATGTTTATTTTACAATAATTAAATTATACATTATAAAGTAGATAAAGTATTTTACTATTTTTAAAATTGAAGGGTCCTTAATTCTAAATTTTTTCTATGTACATAAAAATGACCTCTATATCCATTGAAAAGAGGTAATCTCACCTCATTTTTGTATGTACATTTATTCAATTAGTTAATCTCAAAATTGTGATGTAATATTTTTTAAAGCATATTAAAATTTTTATTTATTTATTTATATAAAAAACTAAAATTTTGGTAAAATAAAAATGGTAATGTTAAGGATTAATTTCTAATTATATTTAAGAAATTTGAGAGAGATTTACTTAGAGAGTTGAGAATTTTATTATAGGATACTACTTATTTGCGATAACTTTTTTAATATTTTTAAAAGTAAATTTTTAGTACAAATCTTTCTTAAATTAATTTTTTTTACTCAAAAGCTGCTTTAGAAATCATTAAGAAAGATGTCCTAAATGAACTCTTAGGCTTCGTTTGTTTTTTGTATGCTTTTGTAAAAGACAGTTTTAAAAAACATTAGTTCAGAAAATGGAGTTTTCTAACGGAGAAGCATATATAAAAAACTTTCTCAAAACTGTAGAAAAATGAAAAAAATTAGTTATTGGGAACGTGATTTGACGAACCAAACAACACAAAAAAGAATTCCTCCCTTTCTAAAAACGGAAAAGTTAAAAAAACGCTCAAACAAACAAAGCCTTTGGCTTTCTTACAGTTTTTCTTTTCAAGCAACAACCATAATTTATATTCGATCGCTATTTTCTTATTACTTTTTTTTTTAAATTGTGCTATGAAGCTATTTTCTATAACAACTCTTGATACGTTAGCAAAAATTGTCTTGATCATGCACGAGTCAAGACGAGTATTCAAGTTAGAAACTTTCAAAATTAAATTCGGGATCATATGAATTCCAATTTTAACAAACTTATAGTCAAATTGAATGTCTCAAATAGATGAACCTAACAACATCAAAACCGCTCAAACCCGAGCCCAAATGGGTCCAAATCGGAGGCCCAAACCATATATGAAAGGTTCAAAGCAGTATTTGGATAACAAAATAATATCTAAATATGACATGTTTATAATCAAATCGAGTGGCTCGGCGAGACAAATCCAACGAGCCCAAGATCACTGAATTATGACATCATTAAGGCACTTAAACATTTGAAAAACTCTCTATGATCGAGGAATCAATACGGGTCATACCATATATAGAGCACTCCAAACCTGCCATGGATCTTCTCTATATTTGCGGGGTGTGCCACTCATGAAAATCTATAAATAGACCCTCACTCTCTACATGAAGGGGATCTTTGGCTGAAGATTAGAGAGAGCTTTGAGGCTTCAAGAGCTTCAGCACCACCGCCGATATGCAGTTCGGTCGTCGATCATCGTCGAACTTCCACACAGCCACCACCGAACTTCCACTCAACCGCCGAACTTTAGCCCAATCGTCGTCGGACCACCGCATGACCGTCAACCTCCGTCGGACTTCAGCCCGACCATCGTCGTACTTCCACTCGACTGTCGATTGCTGCTTGACTTCAGCCCGACCTATGTCAGGCCATCGCCCAGCTGCCGACCGCCGCCTGACTTCAATCTGACCTTCATCGGTTCGCTGCCCGGCCGCCGATTGCCTCCATACTTCCACCCGGCAACCGAGCTTCGTCGGACCTCCGCTCAACTTTCGTCAAATTATTCTCGTCAGCTGAAACTTCTTCTGAGACATCGTCGAACTTCTGCCTGATCGTTGCCAGACCTTTGCCTAACTCTCCAAACTACTGTAATTTGATCGCCTCTTAGTCAATGGATGGGTCAACATGTGTGATTCACTCAAGTTTAGCGTAATTTTTTCACTTGAGTTAGTCCCCTTGGTTTTTCTCTCTTCGGGCTTTCGACATAAAAAAGATCGAGTGTTTTATTTCTCTATCTATGTTTGTGTGATAGATATTCGTGCATCGCTAAGATGAAAATTTTACTCACTCAACCGCTGCGAGTATTCTAGCCTGCAATAACTCTAAAAAGCTTTTTTATATACAACAACTTTATAAACAAATAAGAAAGTTGTCCCGAACGAAACCTTGATGATATGATAAATGAATTTTTATCCTAAAATTTGCTATTTGACTTTAGGTTAATGATTAATGTGATTAATCACATTAATAAATGAAAAATCCTATATAATTTTATCTAAAATCATATTAATTCTATTAATATCATATGCTTTTTGTTGATCTTAGGGTGTGATTGCTAATTGCTTCTTAAAATGTTTCTTGTGACCAATTTAACAATTGATGGGGTCACAAAATGACATTTCTCAAGTTCTTTATTGTGCTATGAGTCCTTTCATCATTAATAGAAGCATCTCAATGTTTTGCTTTTTAAGAAATATTTGATTTTCATGTCAAATGTTGATTTTTTTTTATTTTTTATTTTAATTATCTAGAACCATAGTAACATACAAAGCCTAGTTACAGGTAGCATTATTATGTCCTCTGCTCAATTTTCTAGATATTAAATATAATTTTTTGAATTTTTAACATTTTTAATGATAAAATATTATTTAAAAATTGAAATGTCTATGTATATCAATATTTTTCTTTTTTATAAGCTAGCCTATCATTAAAATATTTAAAATGAACGGATAAATCCATGTATTTATGTATGATGAAATTAAATTATTATGAATTTATGATTTTTATATGATTAAAATTGATAATTTAGTTACATTATTCATGATTTAGATTATAGCAGCGAAATATGATTTTTTATGCCCAATATTATTTGATATTGAAGAAAGATGGGCATATGAAGTCATATTTCCTTAATTACAGACATATTTTGCTAATCAGACTAAGGCTTCGTTTGGGACGGCTTTTTTATTGCTTTTTAAAATGGAGTTTTAGTACAATTTTTTTTATTTTTTACTAAAACTCTGTTTTAAAAAGCAATAAAAAGTCGTCCCAAACGAAGCCTAAGGTTTCGTTTGGGACGGCTTTCTTACTGCTTCATAAAGCAGCTTTTTAGTACAAAAATTAAAAATTTTATACTAGAAAGCTGTTTTAAGAAGCAGGAAGAAAGTCGTCCCAAACGAAGCCTAAGTCATTTGAAAATGGGTTAAACCGGTTTGAATTTAGATTTGATTCAAATAAGGCTTGAATATTTTATATGAACACTGAAAAATTTTACGAGGAAGGAGATCATAGGGAAGGTCCTAGATTTATTGGTCAATAAAGAACCCTAACAAAAACCTAATCCAAAATTCTCTATAATCATTTATATCTATAATCATAGTAATTTTTAGGATGCTACTGCTTTAAAAACAGTAAGAAAGCAGTCTTAAACGAAGCCTAAATCGTTAGATATATTCAAAACATAAAATAGCAAAAATAAATTTGATGTGCCTAGATATCTTTTAAAATAAATTTGTTGATAATCTTTATAGAATAAAACTTTAAAGTCACAACAACGGTTTCTTTTTCCCTTTTGCTCCTCTCTCGCCGGCAAACAGAGACCGTCCGTGACAGATATTTATGTATTCTAAGCTCTAAGGGCCATGTTATTTGCATTCTTAATTTTGATCTTACAGCTCCTCTTGGCTCTAATAATGAGATGACAGATAGAACTATTTTAATGTATTCTTACATTCCAGATGAGACAGCAAATAGAACTATTTTAATTTAGGCCCATGGTGAATAAAACTTCTAGCTCCGCCATTGATCGGAAGGCTGACGTTTTACATGACCAAACCAATTCTCCTAAAATATAAAATTCTATATAATGAAATGAAATATTTAATTAATCACATTACGAAATATCGAACAAAAATTCAAAATCGAATGGCACCATCAAGTAATTAATATATAGTTTCAATGAAAAAAAAAAAAAATCTAAGTTTCTCTGATAAAGAAAGATTACCTAACTTGGGCTTAGAAGTTGTTTAGATGAAACATTTTTCAACCTTGTTTTGAAAGAATTTTCATAGAAGATTCTAGCATGCACTCTATTGGGGCCTACTTTCTCTATAAACCAATCAATCTTATTCAATTTATTTGGTTCTATTCTAGAAATATTATAAACTAATCATATTTGCAAATAATATTCTGTAACCAAATTTGCAGTTTTGGAAAAATTATTTGGATCCAAAATTATTTTTATTGAATTCTTAAACTTTGTAGTTGTGAGTTTAATTTTTGGACGTTTTGAAGTAAAAAGGGTTTAAAATATTTCAAATGAAGGTGTTTGATTTGAAGTAAAAAAAGAAAAATAGAGTATAAAATTATGATATATTTGGAATTCATCGTCTAGTTCAGTTTTAGTGTATTTACAATTCTGCATGGTTGCATATGCGTGCATGTGCTGGCACATGCATGTGAATATAAGTTAATCTTTTTGGTTTTTTTTGTTTACTTTATTTTAAAAGAAAAATAATGTATGTATTTTTTTTTTAATTTCCTTAAAATTTTTATTTTTTCAAATTTCACTTACAATTCTTCACCTGCCTCTGGTCCTCATATAGATTTTTAAATACTTTTTAAGGCTAGGTGAGAGCCATGTTCCTCTTTAGCAGGCTCCAATTCTCTCTTGCAAAATACAAGAAAAAACTATTTGGCAATAGTTTAAAGACTGGTGGAGGCGATCAAGGCTTGGTTCTCTGCTCTAATTCTCTCCATTTAAAGGAGGAAAAAATGTCCAACATGCAATTAAAACTCATAATCCCTACAACCAGACTTTGATCTTTCCTTAAAAAGGTGTTAACTTTCCTCATAATGTATACCAAATTTGGGGGAAATAATTTAAAGATTGTTGGAGGTGATCAATGCTCGGTTCTGTTATGTAGGCTCCAATTCTCTTCCATTAAAGACAAAAAAATATTGTCTTGCACAAGTTTAAAAATTATTGGAGATGATTAAGGCCTGTAGTCTCTATGAAAAAGCTTCAGTATTCCCTTAAAAAAGGTATTGAGTACTATCCTCATAGATTGGACCAAGTTTAAGTGCAGTCAAAACTTTTAATCCCTATGATGAAGCTTCGATCCACCCTCAAAAGAGGCATTGGCCGTCCTCATTGAGCGAACTAGATTTGGAGGCGATAAGGACTTTCATGACTTAGATTGAGGCTTCTATCTTTTCTTGAAAGAGACATTAATTGTCCTCATTGGATGGACTAGATTTAGAGGCTTTCAAGAATTGCAGTCTCTATGATGTGGTTTCAATATACCCTTTAAAGAGGCATTGACTGTTTTCATCAAGTAAACTGAATTTAGATGCATTTAAGCTATGATGCACCGACACTTCTCCTCAAAGAGGTTTGCAGGACATGACATGCACCCGACACTCCTCCAACACGTGTTGGACATGCCAACGACATATTTGATTAAACAAATATTAAAAAAATGAACACACATTTCCGACAAGTGTGACTAATCTATTTTATGATTTTTAAAAATATATAATTTATCATATGTATCTCAAATTTTTATTTAGTCAAAAATAAAAATTAGATTGTTTACTTCCTCTCCAAAGTCACAAATCAATATTTCACACTCAATACTCCATTCCTTGACTATTCTCATCTTCAATTTTTTTTAATATTCTCATTTTTATTTCTCTATAGCAGGTTGAGGCTAAGGTTTCACAAGAATGTTTGATGCTATCTCAATATCAACGTCGAATTTTGTAACAGCAGTATATCAAATCATTTCAACATTAAAGTTTGATGTTGTGTTGACATTGATGCTCGACGCCGACAATATTTACACCCACAATCACACCCCAATGCATTCTAGACATTTCATATTTGTTTAATATCAATTTTGATCACTAACGTCATCTCGAGATCGATGACGAACACTATCTTGACATCAATGCCCCGATGCATATTGCACAACATGATGCCCGACTATCGAGAGCATTATCGTCTCTCCTCTTGATTCCTAACACGACATCAAGAGGAGAGATGTGTCCATATCCGTTTCGTATCGTATCCATGTATGTGTATCATAGCATTTTGATTTTCTGGAGAATGTGCCTAATTTCAATTGTTTGGAGAAACAATTTTGTTTCCTTCTCTTAAACTGCACCATCTACCACTTATGGAGGGAAAGAAACAATAGGTGTTTCTCTAATTCCTGGAGATCTCCGCAAGCTATTGGTTTGGTCATTAAAGAGGCTGTTTTGGCAAAAACTAAAAAGTGGAAAAATGCTAACTTGCTCAAACAAAAGTTCCCTGGATTTTTCTAGCTCTTTGTGGGGTCGATTTTGCAGGACGATGATGAGCCGGGTTAGCTCCTGGTGGATTTGGTTGGCTGTTTGCTCCCATTGTGATGGCCCTATGCTTACCAGTTCTGCAGCTCGGCAGGCCTGTGGCAACCTGGGAGCTGCTCTTCTTCGTTTCTTTCCACCTTCTGATCACTATGATGTTGTGTATGAGTTAACCTATTTGCCTGAGTCCTTTGGTCCTTTGGCGGTTTTTGTTTTTGGCTATGGGACCTTTTTTTGAGGCGATTTGTTTGATTTTTGTTCTATACCTTACAAGTTTTACCTTACATGTAAAATTTTTGGTTTCAATACAAGGACTCTAGCCCCAAATTTTCCCAAAAAAAATATGTATCATAGCATTTAAGACTTTTAATCCATATGACAGGACTTTGTTCTTTCCTTAAAAAAGGCATTGATTGTTCTCATTGATCATACAAGGTTTGGGAACATTCAAGACATTGATTCCTTACAATAAAGCTCTGATTTTCCTTTGAAAGTGGCATCAATTGTCCTTGTCAGACGGATAATAAAATATAATAAAATTGGGTGAAATTGTTTATTATAAAATTATAGGCAAATAAAGGTTAATTAAAAAAATCAGGCCAATAATGACATGCTAATGTATGATCAAACCATTAGAAATGACAAAGGCCTCATTTTTCCGAAAATAAAAAAGAGAAGGAAACATGCAGTACAATGAAAGATATGTGAACAATAATAAACCATCAATATAAAGTGGCAAAAAATTTTGAGGCAATATAATTAATAAATCACTTACTATCTAACATAAATAATTGTACTCCTAATGCACTGAAAGTAAACACCAATAGCTCATGATATGGAAAAGTTATTACGTCCGGACAAAAAATCAAAAATCTGGACGTATACCGAGCAATACCGAGTGCTTGGTATCGACCTCCAGGTGACGTGGCGCGTTGTTATTAGTCTCTGGATGCGTTCGGTGTCCGGACACAATAATTACTCCATGATATGACACTTACAATACAAGATAGATACCTTATAGATGAAGAAAACACATAACAATACTGTGGACAATTGTAAAAGGTATAAGATCACAAAAGTTAAACAATGTGGCATATGAAAACATAAAATAGTAATTAAATGCTTATCACCAATACTTAGATTTCATTTTGAGCAGCTTTGTTAGTGATTTGCTTTTCAATTCACAACCATAAGTTTTAATTTGTTTGACCACTATTTTTTCACAACTTTCAAGAAATTTTTTTATTAGGCTACAACTTTCAAAAAAGTTATTTTTTCCACAATAAGGTTTCGTTTGGGACAACTTTCTTCTTGCTTCTTAAAGCGGCTTTCTAGTACAAAAATTAAAATGTTTGTACTAAAAAGCCGCTTTAAGACGCAGTAAGAAAGACGTCCCAAACGAAACCTAACTTTACAATCACCTTTATAAAAAGCTACAGCCATCGCTTGTAAACTTTGTTTTGGACAACTATCTTATTATTTTCTAAATCAGCTTTCTAAGACAAAATTTTATAGTTCAAAAAATTTTTGTGATAAAAAGTTACTTTAAAAAGCTTTAAGAAATTTATCTCAAATAAAATCATAGTAATCACCATTCAGACAACCAAGCAATCAACCATGCAAACCAAAAAATATAAACTTCAAACAAAAGTGTAGCATCATAAAAATTAATTAATAAGATAAGGACACTTAATTTTATCATGGTAAGCAATATCCTTAAGCAAGTCTACCTGAACTTTGAAAAGTAAGGTTATATCTATGAATAAAACTCAAATCAATCAATAAATTAACAACAATATTGGTATTATGGTTGATAAAGTTAATTTTATTAGTGTATTTGGCTAATTTCATCCAAAAGTTTCATTTAATACTATGAATATCATTTATAAAAGATTTTTTATCACAAATAAATTTGAAAGTATTCTCATTATTAATCTCTATGATAAGTATTTAAATACTCGTCAAAGCATATTACTTAGGTTTCGTTTGGCACAGCTTTTTTATTGATTTCTAAAGCAATTTTTCAGTACAAAAATTTATAGTTTTAAAAAAAATTGTGCTAAAAAAATTGTTTTAAAAAACATTAAGAAAAATATCCCAAACAAAACCTTAATACCCATTTAAGGTCCAATAAAGAAGCTTTCAAATTTGAGCTTTTGCAAAGAAATTTGTAAAAATGAAAAAAATAACATATAACCATAAGCATCCTTGAGGGTCCCACCCTAAGAATCAATATCAACCCTCCCTTTGTAAGAACTCCTAGTATTTCATTTAAATTTCCCTTAAATATGGTTAAAATAAGAGGAAATAACAATGTGATTAATATTTTGGTAGAGGTCATAATATTTAAAAGGCTAACTAGAATATTAAAAAATTCTATCTTTAAATTGGGTCATAATAACTTCTAAATTCACTAAAAAAACTCATCTCTTTAACACTACAATAAATCATACTTAATTGATAAATGAAAATGGTTGTTATTATATTTATCACAACTCCTAGCATTCCAATGCAATGAACAAATTATAGCAAGGAAAATAGTAGAATTGTGACATTTAGTGTTTAGTCACATTGATGTTAGTGTTAGCCCACTTGAGATACCAAGTGCCAATGTTGAAAATTCTAAAAAATAATATCAAAATAATGAGCAAAATGGTACCACAATTAAGTACTAGTTTCACTAGGGGTGTTAAAATGGGTTGACAGATTGGATTCAGGTCCAACTCAAAATTGACCCGAGTGAAATCCAATCAACTCGAATAAGACTCACTAGCAAACTGAATGACCAAAACCCTACCCATTAATATGTTTTGATTAATTTTTTTTATAATTTATTAACTATAAAATTTAAGATATTTGATTAAAAATAATAAGATTATACCAAAATATTTAAAAAATTAAGAAAAAATATATTAAATGAGTCATTTTCAAGTCAATAATGAGTTCACATGTCAACTTAAACTTGACCAGACCAGTTTAATAAACGGATTGGAAAACCCAATCCAAACCTATTTATTAAATGGGTCAACCCGAATCTTTTTTTTGTTTTTTTGGTTAGGTGAGGGTTGTGATGACAATCAGGTCATTTATTGACACTCTTAAGTTCCATGAGATGAAAATATATGCTTGATATATCCAATATGAACACAATATTAGCATTTTAGAGGCCAAAATAATCCATTGACCTTAAAGCATCGGATGCAGCCATGCATCCACTAGAATAAAATGAAACCGTTAAAGATTTACAACATAAACAAAGAGGATATAAATGAGTAGCTTAGTTTCCAAAAGAACTTTCACAGCATTTTTTATCTCTCTTTAAGTTTTTAGTGTGAGAAACTCTGTTAGGGTTTGCCGTGGTTTTTTTCTTCCCGCGTTCTTTCTTCCATTCCCGCCTGGAGGGATCCTATGGATCCCTCCCTTAACCCCACTTCTTTTCCTCCACTTACCAACTCCTCTTCTACATCTTTTGCCAGTTCTTCTACCCCTTTGCCATGGGATCGCGTTTTTTCCAACCCTCCACCTACTGGAGAGTTTAACATCTCCCCTCTTCCGACTCCAGATGAAATTATAGACTTCCCTACTTTGGATATTGTCGATGCTGTGGAAGAATGGAACCTTGCGCTTGTTGGGTACTCGTTGGGTAAACGTCCTTTTTATGGAGCTTTGCTTAATGTTGTTAAGAGGTTATGGGAGCTCAAAGGTAATATCAAGCTCATATCTCTCAGTGATGGTTTCTTTCTCTTTAAGTTCTCTTGCCGTGAGGACTTTGATATGGTTTGGAACAAAGGTGCATGGTTTATTTTTGGTAAACCATTCATTTTTCGTAAATGGACTTCTCACTTTAGTCCTAAACGTGAGGAGTTCACAAGTGTGCCCATCTGGTTCAAAATCCATGATCTTCCGCTGTGTTGCTGGACCCCTGTCGGAATTTCTAAGATTGCCACATAAATTGGTTCTCCGGTAGCTGTCGACTCTCTTACTGCTTCAAAATCCAGGCTTACTTACGCCAGAGTATGTGTTCTTATGGATTCCTCTGCTTCTTACCCTGCTACGGTTCTGATTACTGTGGAAGGGAAACTTTTTAACCTTGTCATCGAGTATGAATGGCGTCCTTCAACCTGTGAAATATGTAAGTCCTTCAATCACTCATCTGATTCTTGCCCCTCCAATCCCAATCCCACTGTTTCCCTCCCCCCTAAACCTCCGCGCGGTAGGAGCTCCAGCCGCAGGCCTAGACCTTAATCCAGAAACCCAACTGGGCTGCTCCCTCCTCCACAGTCCCGTATTTCTCCATCTCCTGAGATTGTTGCTCCTACCCAGCAGCAAACTCAACAAGCCATTGATCGGCCACCCGTTGCTACATCACCTGACGAATTAACTCCTGAAGTCCAAGTCATTAATGCAGCTTCAGGACTTACGGCCTCCAATCCTCAAACTGGTTTGCTCTCCAATCCAGCCACCATCCCAAATCTCAACTCTCCTACCATTCCTTCTACCTCTTCCTCTGACCAACCAGATCCCCAGCCCAGCCTTCAAAAACAAGTTGCCCAGCCTAGCTCTTCTTCTCCAAAATCCTCTAACCTGAAATCTATTCATCAGAACTCCCCTCTCCCAAACTCTACTTCACCCAATAAATTCAACCTTCTCCAACTGCTCTCTGACTCAGAAGTTAACTCCAACAATAACTTGGAAGACTGTATCAACGAGCAATCTCATACTGAATCGGCCAGCTCTTCTCCTCCACCAAATAACAAACAGTCTACTTCTATTTCCTCTTCTAAGAAACCTGATCAGCCACTAAAAAACACAAGGGGAAAGGGCACCAAGAAAGGCCCTAAATCAAATAGCAAATCATGATCCTTCCAAACATTGCGGTTTGGAATGTTAGGAGATTCAATAACCCTGACAAAGTTTTTTGTTGCAAGAAGATGACTTCTGAACAGGATTTAGACATGTTTTGTATTTTGGAAAATCGCATTTTGCTCTCTAACATACAGGACCCTTGGTTTTGTAAGACTCACATGATTTTTGACAATGAGAGGAGTTACAACAATTTTCATCTTGGTAATCCAGGTCGTATTTGGATTAAATGGAATGCTGATAAGATTTCCTTTTCTGTTACTTCTACTTCTAAGCAAGTCATTACCGGAATTGTTACTAATGACCCTTATTTCCCTTTTCTTATCTCGGTGGTTTATGCTTCTAACTCCTTTGAGGAACGGAAACTTCTGTGGGATGAGCTTAGGAACTGCTGTCCTAACAACGACATGGACTGGGCTGTGTTTGGTGATTTTAATTGTTGCCGGTACAGCTCTGAAAAATCTGGTGGATCTCTTCTTAATATTTCTAAGCTTGCTCCGTTCAACTCGTGCATTTTTGACTGCAACCTTGTGGACCTTAATTCTTCTGGGAATTTCTTCACTTGGTATAATCAGAGGATGGACAACCCTATCCATCTCAAACTGGACCGCATCCTTGTCAATGAAGCTTAGCTTGCTGCTTTTCCTGACTCTCATTATGATGTGGGTAATTGTTTAGTATCTGACCATTCTCCCCTTTTTTTAAAGCAAATCTCTAAGAAGGCTTCTAGCAAGAGATTCATGTTTAAAAACTATTGGTGTAATATTCTGAATTTTTGGGAGCTTTTGTTGGATACTTTTGCTACTCCTACCCAAGGGAACCCTATTCACTGTCTTTATCAGAAACTCAAAGCACTGAAACAAGGAATCAAAACTAAAAGCTGGGATTCATCCTCTTCACTCGAGCTTAAGTGTAGAGAACTTGCCTCCCTCCAAGATCATTACCAAAAGTTGGTAGATTTGAATCCTCAAAACCTGGAATTTTGCAAAAATTTTAAAAAGGCCAATCTTGAGCTTGCTTTCTACAACTCCTTAAAGGCTAAGTGGATCATTCAAAGATCAAAAGTTAAGTGGCTTAAGCATGGTGAAGAGGACCTCAAATTTTTGTACTCCAAGGTCCATATGAGGAAATCCCATAATAGAGGCACTCAATTCCCCTATCTGTGGTAATGCACACAATACGGATTTTCAAGGGGTAATTCAACATTTCAAAAACCTATACAACTCTCCCCCTCCAATGCTTACCAGCCTCCTTGATATACCTCCTGGGAATACTATCTCTGAAATTCACAAGGTCAGCCTGCTATTACTGGTTACTAATGAGGAAATTTTTCAGGCTATTAATGCTGGGTGCTCCTCTTCTGCACCAGGGCCGGACGGATTCAATACTGAATTTTTTAAAAAGACTTAGCATATTACTGGAATATATGTGTGTCTTGCTGTCAAGTCTTTTTTTAAAAAATGTTACCTTCCTAAGAGGGCTAAGGCAACTGCCATTGCTCTTATTCCTAAGACCACTCATGTTGAGTCAATTCAAGACTTCAAACCTATATCTCTGTGTAACGTCTTCCACAAAATAATTGCCAAGATTCTTGGTTGTAGGCTCAAGCCCATTATGCCTGAGATCATTCACCATAGTCAGGCTGCCTTCATTGCTAATAGAGTTTCATCTGATAACACTATCCTTGCGGCTGAGGTTCTTGGCTTCATCTCCAAGAATTGTAAGGATAAATTTTTGTGTGCTAAATTTGACATTAAGAAAGCCTTTGACACGGTGTCTAGGGAATTCTTATTTAAAAGGCTGGAACAAAAAGGGCCTCCTATGTTATTTATTCAGTGGATCATAGCATGTATTAGTGACATAAATTTCTCAATTTGCATTGATGGGGGACTTAATGGATTCTTTGGCTCCTCCTCTGGTATTCGGCAATGCTGCCCTCTTAGCCCCTTTCTTTTCTGTTTCGTAGTGGATGCCTTGTCTTGCCTAATTGATGGGAACAGTACTTTGAACAGATTCCAGGGATTTCAATTCGGCGATTTTCAGCTTACTCACTTGACTTATGCTGACGACTTATTGATATTTGGTAAAGCTGAAACTCAGAATTGTGATAATCTTATGAATACTCTTCAAACCTTCTCCTCCTGCTCCGTCCTTATCCTCAATCTCAATAAAAGCTCCCTCCTCATTTCACCCACTGCTTCTCATCTATCTGCCATTTCCCTTGCTCTTCAAATTCATAATTGCTCCACCACCATTTCCTACTTGGGTCTTCCCATCTCCCTGGGGAGAGTCAAGCTCTCCGACTTCTCTCCACTTATTAAAAAAATTACTAACCTGCTTTCTGGCTGGAAAGTAAAGCTTCTTTCTTTTGCAGGTAGGCTTCAATTCATCAAATACACCATTACCAACCTTGTGGCTTATTGGGTGAGAGGTTCTATAATTCCTAAAACTATTGTTAAGGCTATTGATAAAGCCTGCTCCAAATTTCTTTTTCAGAGGGGTGATCAGTCAAAACGTTTACATCTTATCTCTTGGAAACATACTACTATGCCTCACTCTAATGGTGGTCTTGGTATTGCTTCTCTTCAAGCTCTTCGATCGGCTTATAACTGTGTGACTATTCTCAGGATGTATAATCAGGATTCTCAACTTTCCAATTGGCTAAAAAACAGATACAATTCTCCTTGGAAACCTTCTAACCGTAACTGCTCTGCTTTCTGGAAGAATATTCAAATTACTGCTACACGATTTAAACACAATTTTAAGTTTAATGTTCTGGCTAATAGCCCCATTGCTACCTTCTGGGATCATTGGTGCCCACATGGCTCTTTTATAGACTCCTTCCTAGATTTCCCCCTTTCTTCAGTCAATGCTGAGTCCCTCACTCTTGCTTCTTGGATGTGTGAAGATTCCTGGTTTCTTCCAAACTTCCTCAATCACCATATTATGGAGTTCTTTACTTCTATTCCCATCTCTGTTGGTAACGCCAATCACATTACTTGGGAAAACAATGAAAATGCCTCTTTTAAGGATTTCTATAGGGAATTCTTCTGTTATGAATATGTAGTTGACTGGGCTCCTCTTGTTTGGCACAAGAAGCACTCCTTGAGACATTCGGTTTATTCCTGGTTGGCCCTCTCAAATGGCCTTAAGACTTCAGAAAATTTGCGTATCAGGAATGTTATTACTGAGGATTTTTTATGCCCCTTGTGTCATCAAACCCCGGAAACCACTGCACACCTTTTGTTTGAATGTGACTACTCTTTTATTGTCCTTACTAGGCTTATTCCTAAGATGAAGTGTTTTCTATTCAGACCAAACATGGGCCAAGCTCTCCAGTTTATTGATGGGTTGGATGTGAATAGGGACTTTAAGTCCGCCGTTCTGTTGCTTTTAAATATTACTATTTATGTTCTTTGGACTGAGAGAAATGATAGAATTCATAAAGGGACTTTATCTTGTGCTGTCTCTTTAGTTAAAAAAATTTCTAGAATTGCTTATTTAAAGCTGGATAGTTGGAAAGGGGGAAAGATTATCAGAGAGAAACTTTTTATTTCTTACAACTAGGCTCATGCTGGGTTTTATGGCATTACGGTTATGCTTGAATTTCTAGCCTGGGGGATTGCTGGGTGGTGATGTTCTTGGCTTCTGTTATTTCAATATGATTCTTTCTGGATTGCTTTGCTTTTTAAGGATCTTGGGGAAGTTTACAACCACTCATGGGATGGTTTTTTGGGATGCAAGTATAAGATATTACCAGCCTATGCTAGGAAAGGCTGTCATTGTGATTCGTTTTTCTTCTTTTCTGTGGCAATTCCTTGCTGGTAGGAATGGTTTTTGGCAGGTTTCTAAATTATGTATGGCAATTGTTGGTGGAATTTCTGTTTGCTTCCCAATTTCATCAATTCGCTGCTGCTTCGTTGCCGATAAGGGATGCCTTCTTCACTGGCAGGTTTTTTGGGCCGAGGACGATGATGATACCTGCCTCTCCTTTAGGATGGTCTACGGGCAACCAAAGGAGACTGATCATAAAATGATTTATAATTTACTCTGAGTCCCGGCCAGACAGTTTTTTCTGTCTATTTTTGGGTTCCTTTTCCAGTTTTTTAAAAAAAGATGTAATTTTTTGCTTTTACATTTTTGTTGCTTGCTCTGTTTTATCTGGCAAGCAATTTTGTAATCCTTTTTCTTTTTAATAGAATGGGCCAAGCCCTCAATTTACCCCCAAAAAAAAAAGTTTCCAAAAGATGTCAGAAACTTTTCAGGTATAGGTAAAGAGGTATTCCAAATATTCAAAAAGGTAAAGAGGTATTCCAACCCATTGATCCGAAAGATAAATCAACTTACTCAGGATTAAATAAAATAGTGGAGATGGCATCAACATTTTTACAGGATCAAACTCTTAAAGAAGAGGCTTCCTCAATTTCCCATCTTAAGAAAATTAGTTAACCATAAAATTTTGTCTAAATATATAATTGATATATCATCAAAAAATTATCTTGATCGGGCACGAATATCAAGGCAAAATCAACCCAGAAACTTCAAAAATTAAATTCGGGATCACCTGAACTCCGATTTAGCAAACTTATTGTCAAACTGAGCATCACAGAAATATGAACCCAACGACACCAAATTCGACTCAATCCGAGCCCAAATGAGTCCAAATTAAGGACCCGAAGCGCTGTTGGAAAGTTTATACCATAATTTGAGTTACCAAACAGTTTCCAAATTTTACGAGCTTATAGTCAAATCGAGTGGCTCGACGAGACAAATCCAATGAGCCTAAGATCTTCAAATTCCAAAGTCATTAAGACCTTCCAATACCTGATAAACGGTCCATGATCGAAGGATTCAATATCGGCTGTTCACCTAAACCACTCCATATATTTTCGCCCTTGATCCCCCATCTATTTACGGGCAATGCCACTCCAGAAAATCTATAAATAGACCCATAATTTCTCTTGAGAGGGGATCCAAGCAAGAAGTAAGAAGCAAGAAGAAGAGAAGAAGAAGAGAATGATAGAAGGGAATAACTCCTCCTCGACCACCACCGGAGTTTTGCCCGACGCCCGAGCGACGCAGGAATTTTGTCGGACTCCCGATTGACGCAAGAATTCTTCCCAAGTGACGTTGGAATTCTGCCCAACGCTGGAATTCTGCCAGACTTCCAAAAGACGTCGAAATTCTGCTCAACTTCAGAACAAATTCGGATCTCCGCCCGACGTTGTAACTGATTTTCAATCCTGAAGAGATTCATTATAATCTAATCATCCTAAATTTTAAGGATGAGTCAGCCTCTTGTATTCCAAGCAAATACTAGTGGAATTATTTCAACTTGGCGTGGCACCGTGGGTTTTCCCCTTTTCGTAGTTTTCCACGTAAAAATCATTGTGTTTCTTTTTCTTTCCTATTTGTGTGCTGGATATCCATACAACCCGGAGACGAAAATTTACTAATTCTATCGCCGCGTATATTCTAGCCCGCAACAATAATAAACCTCAGAGAGTCTGAATGGGTCAATCATTCCATTATGCTAAAAGATAATTTCACTTTTACTCACCAAAGTATTAGCAATTACAAAATCATATGCTAGAGCAAAATCTTTAAGAGGTATTCTTTACATTAATTTTTCTAAGTCATTCCAAATTTTATTTTTAAACAATATTCAAACCTACTTGATGAGCATAAGTACTTATAACGTTAATAATCTTAACATCAACAATAATCTTTAAGGTTATAATTCTATATCTAATTCTATTAATTTCTATAATATTATTTTTCAAATTCTGACTTATAATTACACATACATCATTTCAAGTATAATTCATACATGAATACCAAAGTTTTAATCTTAAACTATCAATCTCTTAAGAGTTTTCGTAACCCAATTAGTTTTCTGAATATATAGAATGTTTATTTTCATATGAATCATAATATCTTTTAATTTTATTAATTTGTTTGTAAATATACCTATATTAATGATTTTGAAAATTGATTCGGACTGACTGGTTCAACTGTGAACAAGTTATATGGCTGGTTCAATCTCTCTGAAAAATCGACTCAACATCAAAGTAGTGTGAACCTCGTTGAATGAGTCGCAATTTTTAAGAACCGGCAAGCTTAATTTATATAATATTAAAATAAATTAATTTATGTTACAAAGTTTGATTAAATATTTAATTTAATAAATTAATTTAAATATAAATATTTTTATAAGCACCAACAAGATATACTCATATGCCTATCATCTCATGTGGGCTTTTAAACCATGAAACAATAAAAATTATATAAACAAAATAAAACAAATCTCTCAAGTCATGTGGGTGTACACCCATGACTACATGTGTAATTACCCATTCATAGGAGTCTTGCAGGTCATGTTCGTGATCAGCGGAAGGAGGACCCACTCCTCTCTTGGAACAATATGTTCAAGGGATTTGCTCAGTTTCTAGAAGGTGTTTAACAATGGAGCACAACAGACTAGCACTAGCCACATTCTTTAGGCAGTTGTCCCTCTATCGAGAGAGGGTGACCTCAGAGGTTTCTCTCTTAACCAGAAAGATTTTTATCCATTTAAGCCAGAAATCAAGTCTCCCATGTGACAAACAAACAACGACAAACACCCCTCTTAAAAAATCTCTCTCACAACATCACAAAGACTATGCATGTCCAGACGCAACTCGCCCCTCCTTATATTATCAGCAGGGCAGTCTTAGATCATCATCGAACATTGCTTGGCTCGCTCTTTCAATCCCCCACCCTACTACGCAATAACAGGCAATCTATAATAAAAGACTGATAGGATAGTTCTCAAATCCATGAAATCATCTCTATATCCTTATGAACCCTATAAAAGGGGGAGGAGGAATGACAAGAAACATACTTTTTTCATTGGGATACATACACAAGAACATGGGATAATAGAGAGAAGAATAAGAGAGATCACACCTATACATGATCATATCCATGAAATATTGTATCATTTTTCTCTTTTAGCTCAAGCTCGATAGCATAGAGCTCTCGCCTTGATTATTCTTGTATATCTGACTTAGATAATAAATATATTTTCTAAATCCATACCTCGCTCGAATTCACGTCCTCTCTTCCTCTCTCATACTCAAACCTCATTACATTCTCCGCATAGGCCCTCAGTTCACAAAATTAAATTTATTTTTAGTCACAAATTTATATTGTTATTACATTATTTATTTTTTATTTAAATAATTATAATATTTATTACATTATCCATTTTAAATCTTAATTCAACCCTGATAGAACCATTGCCACATAATTCTAATTTTATGGATTAGTTTTTTTGCCACATTATCTTAATTCTATACAATTTTAATTTTAATTTTATTTTGAGATTCATAATGTGAATTTTTTTTGGGGGCCTATGGAGCATATAATTTAATGTATGGCATACATTTATTTATTTATGAGTATTAAAAAAATGATTTTTAGAATTTTGTAAGAGTGCCCCACCGAAATATTACTGTGAAAAAAATCACGCTCGCGGACAGCTACCCTCACATTTTCTGAGATCTTTCTTGCAATCATTCATTTTCGTTCTGTACTGATCGATTCCACGCACGTTATAATCTCTTCGGAGCTTCTCTTCGCTATTGCCTTACTCCGTTCTCCGGCGATCTCCCGAACCCTCCGTCCCAAAATGAACGACGGTGATGTCTCGAGGCAGATCCAGCAGATGGTGCGGTTCATCCGCCAGGAGGCAGAGGAAAAGGCCAACGAGATCTCCGTCTCCGCAGAAGAGGTTGCTTCTTTTCCCCTCACTTTTCATAGTGTCTCTTTGATCTTCTTCCTGCGAGATCCCACGTTTTGAGTCATTTTGGTACTAGTGGGAGTTTGTTGAGAGCGGTCTTCAAGATATTTGAGAGAATCTACGAAATGATATACACGGTGGAGTACAAAAAGTTTTTGACGGTGAATCATTTTTGCGACTTGGTCTGTTAGATATTGTGCTCGCTTTCGTCAGATTGGGAAGCTTGATTGTTAGCTTTTTCTTTATTGATTGATTGCTAGCTATTTCTGGGTTATCGAAGCAGGAATTAGGTTTATCTTTTTATTTTTTTAATTTCCGGAGAGTGAGCTCATTCCTTGTCTTGTTAAGTGCAGTGTAATGTCTGCGACGACCTAGTTGTTTATTTGTGGAATTAAGTACATTAGATTTGCAGATTAGTGAGCGGTTGAATAAAGCGTGGAAAGTGAGGACTAAAAACTCCCTGCCAAATGGAATGATATGCCGTTTGGGCTATGTCTTGTACTTTTGTTAGTGTATTGTAACCATGTTTATGATGAGGCGGTGCTTTTATATTTACATTAGATGATGGTTATGTTTTGGCGAAACTTTTGTTGCCTGTTGATCCACTGAGTTGCTTTGTGATGGCTTAACTGTTTTTATCCTTTTTTCATTTTAGGTTTAAATCTTACGAGTGTTTTTGAACCATTTTATTTTCAGGAATTTAACATTGAGAAGCTGCAACTAGTTGAGGCTGAAAAGAGGAAGATTAGACAAGAATATGAACGTAAACAGAAGCAAGTTGAAATTCGAAAAAAAATGTAAACTGTTGATTCGCTTGCTAAGCTGCTTTTCTTTTGATTTGTTCTATGTTCTTTTTTTGTTGGTAGGAGCAATAGGCTTTATGGGTTGCCTTCGACATATTATGATTTGAAGTGATTATGCATATTTTTTTAGTTTTTATAACTTGGCTTTTTGTTTGGCATTGTTGTAGTAATGCCATGTTACAATGCTCGAAACAAATTATGGATTATGCACAAGATGGACAAATTGCTCCACAAGTGCTTTCTCTATGAATGTGTGTAGCGGTGAAAGGGGCGCATACATGTCGTAGGGATTTTGATACGTGTTTTCTGCACAAATGAGCTTTTGATGTGGAGATTTTATGAAAACAAAGAAATCCAAAAGCAATGCATTAATAAATGAATTGTCATAAGTTTGGAGTCTCGTGCAACGAATCCTTCCAACACCCTATTTTAGCATTGAGGAGTTGAAAACATCTAATTCATGCTTGTGAAGAGTGGTGATAAAAGTAGCAAGCATAGGAAGCCTTTGAATGCATTCACATGTATAAAACTTCAACTATCATTCAATTAATCAAAGGTAGCCAGTCCATTTTTGGATTCACTATCAGGTCTAGATTTACTTGCTTCCAGCATGCAAGGTCATTTTTGCTATGTATTGACATATGCAAAGTTCTTTAGAACTACCTACAGAAGTATGCGCTTTCTCATCTAGTATTTTCAATGCATTTCTATATTATTAAAATTTGAAAATTTATAATGGTCAAGAATTAGAATACAGGGATACATCATTAACTTCCATGTAGCTCGCAACACTAGCAAATATATGAATAACACTTTTGTTTAAGAATGAGTTTTATTAATCCTTATCTATGATGCGTCAACCCTTCTCTTCATAAAGGTATGCAGTGTATTTGTTAATTAATTTGTTTTTACTACTATAATGCTGTTTATTGTAATCAAAATGCTGAATTTATAATAGTTTCAAAGTTTCCTAACCGACTGAATTGGATCAGATTTGTGGGATTTCTCACTTTTGAAAAGATAGGAAAATATGTTTCTCATTTCATTTGCTTATACTCCTACAAATAGTTGGGGTAAGAGTGTAAGACTAATACTGTTGATGGTGATGATATATCATGTACCCACTGTTCTTATGTTTAAATTTTACTGAACTTCCTCTTATGGTTTTCTTTACAACAACAGCATCAAGCCTTTATCCCATTACGTGGGGTTGGCTACATGAATCCTTTTTCTCCATTGTGTCCTATTAAAGGTCAAATTCTCATTTAAATCTAATAAAGAAAGGTCATTCCTAATATTTTCTAACCAAGTCTTTTTAGGTCTGCCTCTACCTTTCTTCACATAAGTTAAATCTAATACCCAGGGGCGGAGCCAAGAATTTTTTCTTGTGGGGCACAAATTATTTAAGTAAAATATTTTAGTTCGGTAAGTTGAATGGGAAATTTTAAGATGGAAGTTTTTTACAAACTACGAAGCCAGAGATTGTGATGTTTTGGACTTTAAGAATATCCGTTCAACTATGTGGATTAAAATTGGCCACATAATGATGATATTTAGAACAATATGACATGAGTTATTATGAAAATAATTAATTAAGCAATCTAAGACATGCCACTACATTACAGGGAAAACCATAATAGGAAAACTGTTATATTTCCCTTTTGTTTATTCATTTGCTTCTTACAGAACTTTTTGCTTAACTAGCAAACAAAAACTAGTAGAATAAAAGGACAAGCATCTAAATGAGTAAATTCTATAAACAGAGAGTTCAGAAAAAAATATAGGGTTTGGAAGCAAACGGGAAGTGAGCTATTAATAGTGCCGATGCATTAGTCTTTTCCACTATCTTCTATCCACAACAAACCGGATTAACTACAGAAAAAAAAGCAGAAATAGGAAGAACATACCAACACGGACAAAGAAGAAGACAAACAGAGAAAAAGTTTACCTGCTGGCGAGTGCGGATGAAGACGAAGGAGCATGCAGGAGAGGAAGACCACTCGGAGAAGATGAGGTGGCGGGATGGAGCGATTCCTCCATTCATTTCGACAAATAAGGGCAGGATTTACTGATTGCCAAGATTTAACGCGCGTGAAAAAGCAAAGAGGTGGGATTTCTATTTGGGAAGAAAAAAAACCTAGTATGATTTAATCTATAATAAATGTCTCGTAAATATACTTAATTAGATATTAAAAATAATTTTAGTGGGGCCCGTGCCCCCAGGGC